>NW_028327178.1:55404848-55556363 GCF_987537825.1 Furipterus horrens | reverse complement strand
TAAATGAGGGAAAATTCTTCCAAGGGCAATAGCAGAATGTTAGAAAATCACAGGAGCATTTTAAAACAAGGGCTAGATGTAGCTACAACTCCACTACAACAAGTAATCCCTTACTGACATTTACAGTCTAGCACCTAATTCTTAATAGTGTGTTCAAATGTCAATAGTAACGTGAAGCTCTCAAAAGAATTAAGCTTCCAAAGATCATGAAGAATTTACCCCCTGCTTTGCAAGGACCATCAAATAACATTCAAGGGTTGATAGGAAACCAAGTATTATAATTCAATAAATGTACATGGATAATATTCTGATCTACTCATTTGTCAGTTGTAACGACTCAAATTTGACATTACGACCCTTTACTGAACATAAAGAATATGTTCCAAGAGAATTCTGCAGAGTACAAATGCAGATGATGTACTGATGACAATAAAGTCAATATAAATAGTAGAAAAGACTAATACTCATATGCAAAATACAGAACATGACTTGATGCAATGGCAGCTTCTCAGTGCAGACTCTATAGAATTTTTCCCATAATTCAGTACTCAGTCCTGAAGCTCCAGAGAAGATACAAACAGTAGAATACCTTTCTTTGCTAGCCAAACAAGAGGAAAGGGCCATTTTAAAGGGTCATTTCCCAGCCCAAGTCCCTAGGTAAAGCACCAACCTCCATGACAGCCAAAGCCCATATATTTTTAAGAACTAAGGCTGTTCACCATCTCTACCCACCTCCACTGCAACAAACCTATTAACAGTAGTTCTCTAAATCAACACTCTGTACAGCTTATCTCACTTCACATGCCACAATGCCCTGCACACAGCAGGTCATCAATAAATATCAAAACGGTAATTGACATTGAAAGCAGCACTGAACTCTTAAGTGAAAGGGTCCAGGGACAAGTTGCCAAAATAATAAGAAAGAGAAGGAAATAGATGGGGAACAGAGGAAGAGAAAAGAAGCAAATCAAAATTATCCAATTCTAGCTAATTAAAAGACTAAGAAAAATAAAAATCAAGCTAGTTTTTGTGGGCATTGCCACGCATCAATCATTCCTATGCCTGGGTAGGAGGAGCAAGGAAGCCCTACTTGCTTTAAAGAAGTTTCTTAGTCCTGACGGAGCAACGCGGTGCCCTATAGCAAACCCCTGAAACTGGGCACTGGCCCATGTGCCTTCTCCAGGTGCCACACACCCACCAAAAGTCCATGTCGTCCTCCTCAAAAATCTCTGCCTCATTGGCAGAGATTTTCCAATTAAAAAAAAAAAAAAAGTTTAAAAACAAGCAAATGCCCTTGTAGCAAATTACCCTGAACAGACCCCACTGTCTTCCAGCAGCGTACTTACAGGGCGCGCTCCCAACCCCACCCAAGGGCGGCCCAACAGGCGAGGGTCCCGAGGAAGCCTCCTCACCGGTACGCTGGCTGAACCCACAACAAAGGCAAGCGTGGGACCCGGGCTGGGTGATCGTCGCTTCCTGTTTATTCCACTGTGAGGGTCAAAGAGAAATTCAACACACGCTTGCTTTCTCCAGAGCTCGGAGACCCAGCCTAAGTGTAACAGCCGCCGCCCGAGACAATCGACTTCCCAGCCAATGCAGGGAGCTCCGGGCGCCCCGCGATCGACGTCAACACGCGGGGAACCCGGGCAGACGCCGGGTGAGACAGATCCTAAGGTTTTCAGCGGGTGGGGGGCTGCGGGACGCCAGGCTACAGCACTGCCTGCTTCCGCCCCCTTTCCTTTCCGCGCACTCCCCGTCAAGGTCCTGCACAATCTTCCCGACTCCCTCTGACCCCCAGTAACCTGACTGAAGAGCCCAAGGGAGCGAAGACCTCAGTTTGAGCAACCACCCCCACGTTCACCCCGGCCGCCTGGTGGTGCAGAATTAAGTTCCTCAAACGCAGGACAACCCACTTCGGGGCACCGGGAAAGAGAAAACGGGGCGGGGGCCGGCAGTGTACCTCCATCAAACCACACCCGCAAAGGCGGCGGAGTTGCTCTCCACCGGAGGCACTCCCACCCATGGTGCCCACTGGAGACACTCTCTCACAGACCTCTCGCACTCGTCTCTTAAGGCGCTCGCCGAAGCGGGGGGGGCTCACGAACGTCCAGTTCCCTCAGCGTCCAGTCCCCCACGCCCCTACCACCCTGCGCCCCGCCCCCGCCCTGGTCCTCAGCGTGGTGCCGAACTTGGGCCACACGCATTACCACAGCCGCCACCTCAAGTCCCCACTCACCTGCGGCTGCTCCTCCGGATAGGAGACTGGGGACCGCCCGCAGTGCGGCTCACGGGGCCACCAGGCCCTGCCGGCCGCTGGGGTGGGGCGCAGGGTGCAGGGCCGCCGCAGCGGGGATCTCAGCACCCCAGATCTCTGTAAGGGCTGGGACCTTACACTGGGCCTCCCCCGCGTTTCTCGCCCCCCCCCCTTTCACTTTCCCAGTGACTCGCAGCTTGTCTGGCGGAGGCGGCAGCGGCGGCTCCTCCCCGGCTCACAGGGGATCCCTGGCTGGCCACGGTGGCGCGCGGAGCGGGCAGGGCTAGCCGCACTCGCCTGCCTGTCCCGCCCCAGCCCGGCCGGCAGCCTCCGGGCAGGAGTAGAAGGGAGACAGCGCTACAGCCGCAGAGGGATCTGTCCCGCCTCCCGTCGCCTTAGGGGGAAGTCTCCCGCCTCCTGCCCCTGCCGCCGTCTGTCTCCTGCTGTAACTGTGCTCCCCGAGGCTGTGTCTGTCTCCAACTCCTTGTCTCTCCTCCCTCCCCATCCCCCTCCGCTGTGGGGACCCGGCGTGTGGCCAGGCCGCCGGGGGCTGCGGTGCTGGCAGTGCTGGCGAGGGTGGGCCGACCCTGACCCCGCGCACACAGGCCGCAACAACTTCTACAGGCTGTGGGCATGGAGCTGGGAGTGTGCAAGCGCCAAGGCCGCGGGACCCCAGGGCTCCGCGGGGCCGACCGGCTGCGCACGCGGCAGTGTCTCGGGCCTCGTGTGGCGCGCGCCCACCGCCGGCCGGACGGAAAACTCCAAGTGCAGAGACATTGCAGGCTGTGGCGCCTGGAAGAGCCAGCTCGCGGATGCCAGCTAGGGACTGTCTTGAGAAGGCGGGCCTGCTTCTTCAGTGCACCAGTTACCTAAGGCAGTGTCCCTCCAGGCACCAGCCCCGAGCTGCACAGTACAGCTTAGGGGTGGGATGAGTGAATCCTCGGTGAGCCAGCCCCGTGGGGCTCCTCCTGACCCCACGTAGCCACGCCTTTAGGAACCCCTCCTTTTATAAGGGAAATGGCTTCAGACTGAAGTTCCGTTGGATTCTTCTCACTACAATTCTTGAAGGACCAACATCTCTCCTCTTCTGAAAGCCGTTTAGAACTTGAACTCCACTTGAGTGCAAGCAGCATGCATTTGTGTCCTCCAGAAGTACTAGCTAGCACTGACATCAGCCAACGTAACAGTGTTTGATAAGGGTTTGGTCACTGCCATAGTATATGAGCATTTTAACCCAATTTTATTCCAGTCATCAAAATTCGACAATTCTCCCTTGCAAAATATACTAACTAGGGGTTTCAGGCAGGGTCTAATGGAGGTACAGCTAATAAAAGAAGTAACAATTTCAACCTGTGCCGCCCCCCGCCCCACAAAAGTTGACCACCTCATCCTTCTAGAATATCAGAAAATAATCTTTTGAAATCTACGATGAACTTGTCAGTAACTTTTTAGTTGGTAGGATGTTGGCTTTATTCAGCTTCCTTTAAAGAGCCCTTGGCTCTCCTCAACTATCATAGTAATTGTTAGGTAGAATTTGGTCAGTGCTCTTATGTGATAAAACTATCATTTATTGAGAGAAAATGCACCAAGACCTGTACTAAGTACACAGATCGTTTTTATTTACTCTTCACAATAACTGTAAGCATCTATAAGTTTCCCGTTTTACAGATTAGAAACTTGTTCCCAGACCAGAGAGGTGGGTGTAAAATTCCAGATTGGCTGCATTTAAAGTAGGGGGTTGAACCATACTGCCACCTACCTACAGTTTTAACATTCAGTTCAGTTCAGCTCAGCCCAGCACCAATTTACAGCATCTGCTCAATGCCAGACACTGCCAGCACAGTGGAGGATGCCCAGATCCTAGGCTAACAGAGGAGCTTTTAGACTAGGGGGACAACTTTGAATCTACTAGGGCAGTGGTTCTCAACCTTCCTAATGCTGCGACCCTTTAATACAGTTCCTCATGTTGTGGTGACCCCCAACCATAAAATTATTTTCGTTGCTACTTCATAAATGTAATTTTGCTACTGTTATGAATCGTAATGTAAATATCTGATATGCAGGATGTATTTTCATTGTTACAAACTGAACATAATTAAAGCATAGTGATTAGTCACAAAAACAATATGTAATTATATGTGTTTTCCGATGGTCTTACGCAACCCCTGTGAAAGGGTCTTTCGACCCCCAAAGGGGTTGCGACCCACAGGTTGAGAACCGCTGAACTTGGGTAAAGTTTTTTAAAAGAGTAGTGAGTTGATAAGTGCTTAATACAGGTTATCTGAATCTAGCAAGCATATACCTAGTATACATTGAATGTACATGGATGCATGCCACACTGATAGCAGCTCACATGCTATGGAGTTGGAGAAACTGTGTTCTTTCCCTATTGGGGTCAAAAAAGAAATGGCTTTTTTTAATGCTAAACCAAAAACTGCCCAGGGACAGTGAAGAATAAAGTGGTTTTTCCAAAATCATAAAGTAATTTGTTCTTCTCTTTAACTTGTGTATAATTTCCTTGTTTGTAATTTAACCCTTTTCAATTGAGAGCTGGATTTTTAAATCTTAACCTCAATTTTACCATTTATGATGAATCTTAATTAACCTTGCATTTCTTTTTCTTGTTGTCCTCCCTAATTTATAACTAGGACAGCACATATCTATTTCTATTTCTAGAAATAGAAAATGGGAGGAACCTCTCCTGTATTTTCCACTCTATCCTCCCTGTATATGTTTTCCTTTTCAGCTCTTGCCTCTCACACCCCTCCAAACACACACACACATTACAGCAATGGGAGAGTTGGAGACTTTTAGTTACATGTTTGCTCTCTGTAAATTCAACACAATATATGTCAGTCAGATTTACCTTGATCATTAGTAATCTATCTCATTCACTCTAAGAACCCAGACTGAAGCCCAGACAAACAGGACTTTGTTTTGCTCAGAATGGTGGATAATGTGTATCCCCAGCACACACAACTGTGCCTGACACTTACTAAGGACTCAAGAGATATTTGGGGAATTAATGAAGTCTAATATTGAGATAAAGTTAAAAATATCATTAAATTGAGTGGAAATCAACCAAAATTGATTTTAAGGAGTAGGACATGAGAAACATTCCTTCTCAGTATGAATATATTGCAGTTTACCTAGTGTCAATTATATCCTGACCCTACTTAGTTCATTGAAGAAGGTCAGTCATCTAAGGAGACAAAAATAGAAAGGGTGAATATGAGCAAATGTTGAAAAAAAGTCCTGAGGGCCTCAACTGACCACAGATGAATGTGAATCAGAGAATATAATTCTGTTATTTGGAACTCATGCATAACATTTAGATGAAATTTAAGCTATCCAAAATGATTTTTCCTACTCTTTGTACCTTTTAATTTAAATTAAAAACATGGGAAGGAGGAAATGAGAAAGAGAAGCTTATGTTGAGTGGTTATGCTGGGGAAAGTGAGAGCCTCGATGTGGATAAATACAGAAGACCAGAATCAATGGATTAGCTCAGCTCCAGGAAAGAGAGATCTGTCCCACATGCCTTGAAGATGTCATGGGCATGTTTCATCATCTTATTCTTCATCATCAGACTGTCTTAGCGTTCAGCCTGTAAAATGATGCCTGCATCACAGAACCTGTTGTGAGGTCAGCCATGTCCCCATCTACATACATATACCCTCCCTGGGATCCACAAACCACCTGCCTCCTCTTATGAATTTAGGCTTAAAATCACAAGAGACGGAAAGAAAAATGTTTTTATCAGGCAATTTCTGCTTTCAGTCATGCTGCAACACTCTCCTTGGACAAAAAATAACAAAACCCTCAGTATCTGCTCTCTCCTTGAAGGAAAAAAACAGCAAGAAATAATATAAATGATTACCTCAACAATTATCCATCCAGACTATGTATGGTATCTGTACTTCAGTTAACAAAAATTATGGAACAATTCCTGATCAATGACACATTATTTTCAAGTCATTTACAAATATTAAAGTATAGTCAAGTCTCCACAGTCGTTAAGGCCACATCCATTCACATCTTCTGCCCTCTCTTCTGCTTTCCATGTGCCCTGGCTCAAACCCAAGTTAACCCACACCGTGACAGAGCTGCTCAGAGCTTGATGAACCTTGTTCTGAGCTTTGGATCTCTCTCTGTTGCAATGACCAGCATCTGGGCATAAAGTGGTCACTCCACCCTCACCCCATTCCATTGCTTTCCAACACATTGTCCAGCTAGGGCATAAACTGTCAATAGGTTAGGTATTTAGGACAGTACCTGACCCAACATGTACTCAATAAATATTAGCTTTCTTTGGTTCTTTTCTCTTCCTTATCATCAGGGACAAGCTCTCTGGATCTGTGCTTCCCAGGATTCCTTTCCTGTGGGGTTCCAGGTTAGGGATGCCGCAAGAGCAAGTGGGTGCCTTGCAGAGAAGTCAAGCAGTGGCTGGTCCTCTGCAAGAGAGCATAGATGCCAGGCACTGTGCAGCCTGCACTTATCCCTGACCTCTCTCCTTGTCCTCTTGTCCCCTTGTCCTTGGTCAGGTTGGGGCATGCACAGCCCTTTGCCAAAGGACACTAACCTCTTCCACACATTGCCTGCATCCCTGAAATTGAAGTGACTAAAGAGAGATACAGTTTGCTTGTCTTTGTGGGCTTCAGGTTATTCCTCTGTGTGTATCTGTCCTTGTTCTCCTCTACTTCATGGCTAGTTTTCCTCCCTACCTGCCAGCCTGCCAGACCCAGACTCAACAACACTATTGCCTATAATAAATTCCAGTTCCATGTCACTTACAAAGGTTCTGCTTTTCTGACAGAAACCTGACCGGTATACCTGTTTATCTCCCCTTCTTAGCTGGTTGTTTGTAGAGGACATAACCACCTCAATCTAGCTTGCTTTAAGGAAAGGTGTTCCATAAAAAAATAAGCAAGCTACTTGAAAATGTACTTTACAAAAGAAGCCAATGAGTACTGGAAAAGATACTCAGCTCATTAGGGAAACATAAGTTAAGACCATAATGAAATAGCACATCAATTGGAATAGTGAAATTTAAAAAGACTGACAATTCTAAATGTTCACAAGTGTGTGAAACAGCTAGAATTTACATACCCAGCAATTACACTCCTAGGAGGATAGGAGAAATTAAGCGCAGATATTGGCCAAAAGGTAAGGACAAGATGTTCATATAGTTTATTCATTAATATTTAAAAAACTAGAAACAACCCAGATGCCATCAGTGGATAAAAAATAAATAAATTGTGCTACACTCATATAATGCAAAACTAAATAGTTTAAAATTGTTTAATTGTGGACACACGCGATATGGATGAACATCACAGAAGCTTATTTGAGTGACAGAAGATAAGTACAAAAGAATGATAATGTATGGTTTTATTTAAGAGAACTTTCAAAACAGGAGAAGATAATTGATGTGATAGAAGTTAGAACAGTGGTTAACTCTAGGTGGTATTTAGTAAGAAAGAAGCAAAAAAGAACATTGGTGGGGAGTAGGTAACATTCTATATTTTGATCTGGGTGTGGTTACAGGAGTATATGCATATATTAAAATTCATTAGTTGCACACTTAAAATCAGTGTCCAAACTTATACATTAAAATGGAAAAGTTCTGCCCTGACTGGTGTGGCTCAGTGGATTGAGCACCGGCCTGTGAACCAAAGGGTCACTGGGTCGATTCCCAGTCAGGGCACATGCCTAGGTTGTGGGCCTGGTCCCCAGTTGGGTGTGCTCAAGAGGCAACCACACATTGATGTTTCTCTTCCTCTCTTTCTCCTTCCCTTCCCCTTTCTCTAAAAATAAATAAATAAAATCTTTTAAAAAATAATAAAATAAAATGGAAAAGTTTTGAAGAATGAGAATTTATTGGATGTAGGAGGACTTTTGCAAAGTGAAGACACCCAGCAGTACAGACACCTCTCTCAGGCTGGGAACAGCAAAGAAGAACTATGGCACTCTACTACCCTCAAACACCTCACAAGTCTTTCCTCTGCTGCACAGAAGGTCTCAACTCAGTTCTCCTGAATGAATGACTAGCTGGTGCAGACAAAGACCTGAGGTTTATACACCCATAAAACATGCTCACACTGACGTGAAGACAAGAGCATGTACATCCTGCCAGGTGTCCATCCATAAGGCTATGCCCCTTAGAAGCTGCCCTTGGTGTCTTTTAAAACTGTTTCACCTGGACAGCTGGGGACATATAGTGGGACTTGAGGTCTGGATTCTGAACTTAACCCTCAGAGGTTCTCTGTTCAATTCAAGTCACAAGAATCAAGGATTAAACATTCTGTTTAATATCACTTGTATTATGAATAAGCTGTCAGATAATCAGTCAAATTAAATACTTGAAGTATAAAGTGCTACATAAATATAGGCATGCCTCATTTTACTGTACTTCACTTTATTGCACTTTATAAATGTTGCCTTTTTTTCTTTTACAAATTAAAAGCAAGACTGCCCCTTCCTGCCCCCGCAAAAAGATTACCACGCACTTTATTGTAATATTCACTTTATTGCAGTAGTTTGGAACCAAACCTGCAATACCTCTGAGGTATGCATGTATATATGTGAATATATTATATATCAGCCCACCTACTGTATATACTGACATATGTATATGTGTACTAACATATACATATGTGTATTAGGACCACACTCATAACACATGCACACACCTATATACTATCTTTAGTATTGCATATTTTTTCTGAAATGTTATCCCATCCTTTTCATTGTGTAGATAGTGTGAATCCAATCCATACTCAGATGTGCAATAATTATAGTTTTATTTTCTATAATTCAGTGTAATTTCTTCAGGGCTGGTGGGAAACTTAACTGCAGTCCTTGAGGATGCCCTATTCCCAAATTTTGGCACCATCCTGGGGTATTAGGAAATGCTGAGGCAGGGGCCATATATGTTTCTGCTGTGATGTCTATTGTCACCATTCATGCGGCCACCTGAGATGCAGTGCCTAACCACTGCCTGTGCCTTTGGTGCAGAAGTCCTTGTGGCTGCATACTGTTCCATTTGTTTAGTCTTTTTCTGGAATCTGCTACATCCCTGGTGGTTATTCCAGAAAGTGGGGCCTGGGAGCCTCTGCTCTTGGCCCACAGTTATCTCAGTTTTCCCTGCACAGGAAAGCCTTTTCCTCTCCTAATTCTAGAAGCACTCTAGAATCCTTTCTCCACAAATCCTTTCTCCTCTTTTCCTCTCCTGAGAAACCCTCAAGCTCTCCTAGAGGCCTAAGATTTTGAAAATCAGAAGTGAGAAAAACTCACAGTTTATTCTATTTTAATCTAACCCACAGGCCTTGCTAATCCACTGAAGTACAGCCAAGTTACCTGCTTAAATGGAGGAGAAAGGAAAATACAAGAATATGTTTGTGCACAGGATTCTCAGATGACCCCAAAAACCCTCACACTTACACACATCCAGTGCCACTCTGTGAGTGGGTGGAACCTGTTAATAGGATGAGATTGTACCTCTGGGATTGGGTTACACTATACTTTAAGGGAGGGAGGCTGTCCAGGTTGCCTGATCTAATCACATGAGCCCTTACAAATGAGTTTGCTTTGGCTAGTGGCAGAAGAGCAAAGCAGAGATTTGAAGCATGAGAGCAATTTCAAGTGAGGGAGAGTCTCAGATGCTGCCTTTGAAGATGGGTAAGAAATGCTGGCAAGCACTGGAAGCTGAGAGAACCTCTTACCCCACCACTTACAACTAGCCAGGAAGTGGGCCCTCCAGCCTACAGCTGCAGAAAGGGAATCCTGCCTCAACCATCTGAGCTTGTAAGAGGATTCCGAGCCTCAGATAAGACCCCAGCACTCAACGACTGGCCCTTGACTGCAGCCTCAGATGAGCCCCTGAGTAGAAAATTAGCTACACACCATTCTTGCAATTATGACCTGTGTCCCTATCAATAGGTATTGTTTCAAGCCACTAGGTTTGTGGTAATTTGTTAGTCAGCATCTGAAAATTAATACAATAAGTTAAAATACAAAAAATATTGTCCAACCAAATTGTTTTGTCCTGACTGGTTTATTTAGATTGCATGCCTTCTGCCAATAATCATTTCTCAAAGGGAAGAAAAAGATGGTTTAAGGGGCTAAGTATGTAGCCCACCAGGTGCCAGGATCTAAAGACACTAAACAGGGTCCTGGGATGGCTTCTGCTGACTCCCAGAGCCCCAGAACACTTCTGCTGAGGGACAGAGCTAGATTCAGATGTACCAAGAAGCAAATGGCTGATGCGGAAAGTAGCATTTAAAAATCTTACCATTCCATTTAAATCCCCTGTGGTGAAAAATAGCAAACTGTGTATCAGGTAACCCAGCTCTGCTGTTAGCTAGCTGTGCAAATGTGGGCAAATTACTTTACCTCTTTGAGCCACAATGTCTTCTCTAGAAGATGAGAAACACAGACTAGATTACCTCAAAGATCACTTAGGATCTTTCCTGCTTCATTCACCAAATACTCATTGAGGTCCTACCATGGGCCAGGCTCTGAGCCAGACACTGGGAACATGTCTATGAATTAGACAAAGCCCATACCCTCACTGGGCTCAAATTTTCCATGAGTATCTGACTGTAGGCATAGGAAAAAAAGGACTCACACTTATAAGAGGACGTTTTAAGCTGCCACAGTTTCTACTGACTTTATTCTGGCCTTGCGGGTGAAATCTGTGGTCGGGACCCCCTCTCCATAGCCATAAAATTTTCACTCACGAAAAACACAGGAAAGCTCGAACAGCTAAGAGTAATTTGAAAAAACAAAGGCTGTGAAGAATGCTAGAAACTCCAGCTCAATCTATTTCAGCCTTAGGGACAAGACCCTCCCTTCAATTTACTCGGCCACTGAAGGAGTGATAAAAAAAAAGAACATTTAGAATCAAAGCCAACCCTTGATTAGGACAAAATTGTTAAGCAGACAAGTTGTTCTCTGCTAGCTACCAACAGATCTCAATTACAGTAAGAGCCTTTTTACAGAATTTAAGAATATCTGGGGAAGTGCCTTGAAGGGTAAACCAGTCTCAGAAAGCTACTCTACTACATTCTTGCCAAATGGTTTTTCAACTCTCTTGAACTCACTTCCTTCCTGGGAAGCCCCTTTGGACCATGTTGAATTTTAGAAAGCTGGGTCTTACACTGAGCTAAGACTCAGGTCCTAGCAGTCTTTACCCATAGCCCAGCTCACCTCCCCCATGTGTGCAGAACAGGCTGCCATCCTCTTCCACATGAATCCTATCTGAAAGCAGTTATCAAATCCTCTCTTAGGAGAACTTTCCTGCCACACTTTCCTTCTCTAAGCCAGATGGCCATGGTTCTTCAAACCATTTTTCAGGTGCTATGACCATGTGTCCCCTCATCATTCTGGCTCTTGTCCTCCAGACACTCTCCGCTAAACAGTCCCCTCCTTAGTCTCTGGTGCCCAAGAACCAGCACAGCGTCATACATGATTTATACTAATTACACAGATTGGCCACCTTTCTGGACACAGAATTTTGGTTAGAGCAAACTGATACGATTTCCATTCATTTCATCAATCTATCACAAATGCCCACAATAGACATCTAAAATCCCCAAATCCTGCCTTGGTTGGGTAGCTCAGTTTGTTAGAGCATTGTTCCAATATGCCAAGATTGCAGATTTGATTCTTGGTCAAGGCACATATAAGAATCAACCAATGAGAGAAGGATCTGGTCAACATGGCTCACCTCTTTGCATAACCACATCAAAATTACAACTAAAATGTAGAACAACTATCAGCCAGAACCATCATAAATCTAGTTGAATGAAAATCTGACAACTATGGAATTAAAGAAACCACATCCATCCAGACCGGTAGGAGAAGCACAGACACGGAACAGGCTAGTCCCTTACTAACATGTGGTGGACAAAAATTTGGGAGGGATATCTCAGGAGCAAGGAGTCCCAGGCCCACAACAAGCCCCCTAGTCCTGGGTTCCAGTGCCAGGAAGATAAGTCTCTACAACTTTTGGCTTCAAAAACCAGCAGGAATTGAGTTGGTGGAAGAAACTGCTGGAACCCCAAGCAGTTCCTCTTTAAAATTCCACACAGACTCACCTACTCAGACTCACTCCCTCTGAGCTCCAGCATTGGGTAGCAGCTTGAAAAGCACCAGTGGTATACAGGGAGAAACAAAAGTGTCTGGCATCAAGGCAAGCAGAGGTCATTGTCCATTATCTGGGCCCTCCCTCCACAAAGCTAGTGGGTTGGTGCCATATCTGAGACTTCATCAACCTTGCTTAAACAGTTTGACCCACCTTGGAGCTCTCCAGAGACTTCACCCCACAGAATTTATGGGCCCACCCAAACTGCTTTTCCATAAGAATGGCTGGTCTTGGCTCATGCTTCACAACTTCCTAAATCCTATCAAACAAGCAACAGATGGCCTCAGTGATGTCCAGGCCTAGCACTAACAGCAGCCAGCTTAGATTCACAGCTTGGCTTTGCCTGGGAATTTCCAAGCCCAGCACAAGAAGCAGCCATCTCAGATTGCTCTATAGTCCAGGCAGGGTGTCCCAGGCAAAACACAGGTGGGGGTTGACCTTGGCCTGCACCACCCAGGAAATGCCTGGAACAATGCACCCAGTGAGTGGATAGCTACAGACCATGTCGAAGCACCACCACCTTGGCCCTGCACAGTTGATCCTCCCTTGAGGGCAGAGGTTGGTGGTCAGTAGTCACAGCCAGTCCTTGCAGCTGACTGGCCTGGGTAAATCCCTTCTATCGACCTGCAAACAGCAACCAAGACTCAACTACAAGAGGAGGGTGTACTAAGCCCACACAAAGGGCATACCTCAAGCACCCAGCTTGGGTGATAGGGGAGCCATGCCACTGGACCCTACAGGACACCTACTACATTAGGTCGCACTACCAAGACACAAAGTCAAAACAATTCTACCCAATACACAGAAAGAAAAAAAAAAAAACAAAAAACAGGGAAGCTGCCAAATTGAAGAGGCAAAGAAATAGGGCCCAAATGAAAGAACAGAACAAAACCCTAGAAAAAGAACTAAATGTAATGGAGATAACTGACCTATCATGTGCAGAGTCAAAACACTAATGATCAGGATGCTCAGAGAAATGATTGAGTACAGCCACAAAATAAAGGACGAAGTGATAGTAACATAAAGTGACATAAAGAAAAATATAGAGGGAACCAACAGTGATAGGAAGAAAACTGGGATTCAAATCAATGATTTGTAACAAAATAAAGAAAGAACCATTCACCTGCACAACAAAGAAGAATTGAAAAGAAAATGGAAGGATTAGTAACCTCTGGGACAATTTTAAATGTACCAACATCCAAATCATAGGAGTGCCAGAAGGAGGAGAGGAAGAGCAAAAAATTTAAAATTTATTTGAAAAAATAATGAAAAAAATTTCCTAATTTGGTGAAAAAAATAGACATACAAGTCCAGGAAACACAGAGAGTCCCAAACAAGTTGGATTGAAAGAGGGCCATACAAAGACACATCATATTCAAAATGTCAAAGGTTAAAGATAAAGAGAGAATCTTAAAAGCAGCAAGAAAAAAGCAGAGTTACCTACAAAGAATTTCCCACAAGACTATCAGCTGATTTCTCAAAAGAAGCTTTGCAGGAAAGAAGGGACTGGCAAGAAGCATTCAAAGTGATGAAAAGCAAGGACCTACAACCAAGACTACTCTACCCAGCAAAACTATCATTTGGAATGGAAGGGCATATGAAGTGCTTCCCAGACAAGGGAAAGCTAGAGTTCATCATCACCAAGCCATTATTATCTGAAATATTAAAGGGACTTATTTAAGAAAAAGAGGATCAAAACTATGAACATTAGAATGACAACAAACTCACAACTATCAACAACTAAATCTAAAAAATGAAAACATAAACAAATTAAGCAAACAACCAGAATAGGAACAGAATCATAGGGTATGTGGATTATCTGGAGGGTTATGAGCTGGGAGGGAGGAGCAGGAGAAAGGGGAAAATGGTGCAGGGATTAAGAAGCATAATTGGTAGGAACAAAATAGACATGGGGATGTTAAGAATATTATTGAAAAAGGTAAAGGCAAAGAACTTGCACTCATGACTCATGGACATGAGCTAAGGGGGTGGGGATTGCTGGAGGTTAGGGGTTACTGGGTTGAGAAAAGCAAAGGTGAAAAAATTGAGACAACTGTAACAGCATAATCAATAAAATGTACTTTAAGAAAGAATCAAAAGCAAATTATAGATTCAACACAATTCCTACTAAAACACCAATGGCATATTTCACAGACCTAAAACACATACTTCAAAAATTTATATGGAACCAAAAAAGACTCCGAGTAGCCACAGCAATCTTGAGGAAAGAGACCACAATATGAGGAATCATTATACCTGATATCAAACTATACTAGAAGGCCACTGTAATCAAAACAGTCTGATACTGGCATAAGAATAGACATATAGATCGGTAGAACAGAATGGAGAGCCCAGAAATAAACCTAGATCTCTGTGGTCAACTAATATTTGACAAAAGGGGAAGAAACATAAAATGGAGTGAAAATATAAAATGGAGGGACATGTAAAAAAATGAAACTAGAGTACTAACTTACACCATACACCAAAATAAATTCAAGATGAATCAAAGACTTAAATGTAAGCCATGACATCATAAAAGTCCTAGAGGAAAACATAGGCAGGAAAATCTCAGATATCTCACATATCAATATTTTTGCCAATATATCTCCTAGAGCAAGGGAAATAAAGGAAAGATTGAACAAATGGGACTACATCAAACTAAAGAGTTTCTGCTTAGTGAGAGAAAACATCAGCAAAATGAAAAGGGAACCAACCATATGGGAAAACATATCTGCCAATGATACATCAGACAAGGATTTGATCTCCAAAATATATAAAGAACTTATATGACTCAATGCCAAGAAGACAGACAATTCAATTTAAAAGTGGATAAAGGACCTGAACAGACACTTCTCCAAGGAAGGCATACAGTGGGCCCATAGGCATATGAAAGAATGCTCAACATCACTAGCCATCAGAGAAATGCAAATTAAAGCCACAATGAGATACCACCTCAGACCAATTAGAATGGCCATCATTAACAAATCAACAAACAATTGCGGGTGAAGATGCAGAGAAAAGGGAACCCTAGTACAATATTGATGGGAATGCAGACTGGTGCAGCTACTGTGGAAAACAGTATGAAACTTCCTCAAAAAACTAAAAATGGAACTACCTTTTGATCTAGCGATTCCATTGTTAGGATTATACCCAAAGAATCCTGAAACACCAATACAAAAGAACCTATGCACCCCTATGCTCATAGCAGTGCTATTTACAATAGCCAAGTGCTGGAAACAGCCTAAGTGCCCATCTGTAGATGAGTGGATTTAAAAACTGTGGTACATTTACACAATGGAATACTTTGCAGCAGAAAGAAAGAAGGAACTCCTACCATTTGCAACAACATGGATGAAACTGGAGAAAATTATGCTTAGTGAGGTAAACCAAGGAGTGAAAGACAAATACCATATGATATCACCTAATACAGGAAACTAATGAACAACACAAACAGATGAGCAAAATAGAACCAGAGGCAGGTAAACAAGGAACAGACTGACAGTGACCAGCAGGGAGCAGGGAGGAGGAAAAGAGGGGAAGGGTCTAGTCAAGGAACTAGTATAAATGACCCAGGGACATGGAAATTGACTCTGGAAAAAGGGGGTGAGCTATGGGGGGAAAGGTGTGGAAACTGTAATAGAAAAAATAATAATTAAAAAAAATCAATCAATAAATGAATAAATGAGTTAGAGCAACAAATTGATGTCTCTCTCTTTTGCATGTGCAACCCCTTCTTCTCCCTCTAAAATCGTTCAATAAAAATACTTTTTAAAATGAATAAATAAATAAAGATAACCTCAAAGTTCTTTTTAAAAGATTATGAATTTCAAAGGCGGGGTGCAGCTTTAAGCAGGTCTGAAGCCACGTCTTTGAAGGAAGTGTCATATTTCTGTCTCTCTCTCTTCATGCCATGCTCCTACTTGGCCACCTCAGTTGGGGCTGATTCTCAGTCAGGACCTCTCCAGAGGGCACGAATGGCATCCAGTTCCTCTAGCCTCCCATTTTGCCATCAGTTTAACACCTTCAATGAAAGAGTGCATTTTTCCCAAGGTCCTCGTAGAACTTGACCTAGGCTGACTAATGGAACAGAATAGAGAGCCCAGAAATAAACCTAGGTCTCTATGGTCAACTAATATTTGACATGTGTTCACCCAGATCTAATCACTGAAGCAGGAAGATTGTGTGCTCTAATTAATCAGGGTTGAGTCCTGTGCCCACCCTCATTTAACGGGTTCCCCAGAGGAAAGAGTGTTTCTATGACCAAATGAAGTCAGAGGAACACTGGTTAGGCAAGAACAATAGATGTTCACCTCAATTGTGTCTGCCATGTTTAAATCTTGGCCACTTCATTCACCCATCCTGGGCATGGAATCAGCAACAAGCCCAGTGCAATAGCAGCCCTCTCAACATAGATGACCCTGCATGCCACTTTGTAACCTCTTTTGTTTCACTTAACATTTCCTCAAGTCATCAAAAATTCTTTATGACATATATTAAAACACTGGATAGTATTTCATGGATATACCATTTTTTGTTTAAATGTTTCCCTATTGTTAAACATCACGTTATTTTCCTTTGTATGTGTGTGTGTTTATAAGTAATATACAATAATACGAACATTTTTTACATCTTTTCCAGAATTTCTGATTATTTCTTTAGAAGAAATTCCTAGAAATTGAATAAATGTGTCAAAGAATATTTCAGCCCTGACTAGTGTGGTTCAGTTGGTTGGAGCATCATCCCATAACCAAATGGCTGCCGTTTTGATTCCCCATCAGGGCACATACCTAGGTTGTGGGTTCGGTTCCTGGTCTGGGTGCCTAAGATCTTTAGTCTGGGGGTGTATGGGAGGCAACCAATCAATGCTTTTCTCTTACACTGATGTTTTTCTGTCTCTCCTTTCCTCTCTCTCCTTTCCTCTCTGTCTAGAAAGCAATTTTTAAGTGCTTGGATGAGGATTTTTTAAAAAATAATATTTCAAAATTTTTAAACATATGACCAAATTCTTTTCCAGAAAGATTACACCAATCTCCATTCTTATGGAGATAGTGTTGAGTGGTAACTTTAACCCGAAAACAAAACCACAGCATATAAATAAATCACAGCTAGCTTAGAAACCGAACCTCTTGGTACATTATATTCCTGCAAATATGGTCTACACATTTCCAGATTTAAATTCAGAGGCCTGTGAGCACAGAGTTCTCATACCCAACTACCCTGGATGAAATGGTGTAGTTAGTAAAGTTTGCATTGACCATCTTGGCATATCAACCCATCTCACTCTTCCCTACACAACTCATTCATTTTTCTCCATCCATTCCTTTTTAGAAAAAGTGCTAATGAAATTATTCTCAAGAAATGACTATAAAATTTAATCAAAGAAGATTAACAGAAAACAAAGTTAAATAAATTAACCCCTCATTCCCACCTTTCAGGCATCAGTAAGCTGATGGGAAAGATATTCTTGGACACACCTCCTCCTGTTCCTGTAATCACACAATGTGAGTGAGCAGCTATTGTTCCACACCCATGCTAAAACTACCCCTAGTCCTGTAATATTCAAAGAAAAGGTGAATTGTAGACTGAGAGGTTGATATTTCGATGGCCAACAATGTACTGTTTATAGCATGTCAAGGTACTGGTGGGAAAGTTGGAAATTCTGGTAATAGTCTTTGTTGTAAATAGGACAATTATATGAAAATAATTATGAGCCTGCTACCATTTGTTGAGCACATAAGAACACAAAGGCACACTGCTGAGAATCTGCATATTTATTTCATCTTTAAAAGTAAACCTGAGGTCTCATGTATATTAAATAATATGCCCAACTCTTGAGTAAGGCGGCGCCGGTGGTGACTGCTCTAGCTGCACCCGATCCCTTGCACTGCCCTCTCACAGCGGGTGGGCTCCACAACGCCTTACTGGCTGCGGTCCCTACCGGGTGGTGGCCCCAATCTTCACCTCCCTTTGTGGGGACAGCCTGGTCCTTGTGGCCCATGACGAAGTTTCCCTGTCGAGTTAGTTCAGGCTCCCAAATTTGCCTCCTTGCCTGTCGCCCCCCACTAGGAATGAACCTACTCACCCCCAAGCCAGCCACGCACGAAGGGAAGGTGAACCTGCCGCTCAAGGGACGCCCCCACCCCAGAGCGAATCAAATGGGGTGCAGCTCTGGGGAAGTGGCAGGGGCGGCTGCTACCTCAGCTTCCTTCGCAGGGCACTGGAGAAGACCCTTACATCTCTCCGGGGCTCCAGACACTGAATGACTGGCACAAGGAGTGCGCATTGCAACCGGTTGGGGATTTTTTTTAAAGAATACATTGGATATACTTTTAGGAATCCAAGATGGCAGAGAAGTAAGTGGAAGCTACACTAACCTCCTCCCAGGACCAGTCTGGATTTACAACTTAATTGTGGAGAAATAATCTGGAATAACCAACTGAACACTAGCTGGAGAGAAGTCTTATAACCATGGAGAGAAAGAAAAGGCAACTTCATCACAACATGACTGGTAGGAAGTGCAAAGATGTGAAAGGGCTGGCTGGGCTCCCATGGATCGCAGCTGAAGGGACTGAAAAACAGCTCAGGAGCCAGGAGTTCCCCCTGAGAAGGGCAGGGTCTAAACCCCCAGTTGGGCTTCCCAGCCTACAGCAACAGAGCATAAAGTAAAATAGTATCCAGCTGTGAAAAGCAAAAAGCCACAGGGTTTCTTGCTGGCCTGAGAGAAATGGCTAGAGAAAAAGAGCTCTTAAACAGATCACGTACAAGAATCTTTTGGAACCCACTTATCCTGAACTCAAGCAGAGGGAGGGCAGAGAGAACTAGAGACACTTAGGGAGAATTTGGGGCAGTGGCTGTGAGGGGAGAACTAAGGGAGCAACCAACTGGATCCCAATGCTGATTCATTCCCCATACTGCAGGCAGACCATTCCCCTCCAAGTGGCATCAGCCTGAGGGGAAGCAAAAGCCCCACCTACAGGAATTAAGCTGCCCCACCCTCAGTCCTTAAGTCTGATGGCTGATCACAGATTGAATAGATTAACAACTTAAGGAGACAAAAAAATGGAGTAGATCTCTGGTAGTCTCCAACAGCTGCCTAGGCCTAGACTGGTACATGATCTGACACCACTAGAGGCAGATCCAGGAAGCGCAGATCAATCTAAGAAGCAGCAACAAAAAAGAAGAGCCACAAACATGGGGAGACAGAGAAACAACCCCCCATCAAAAGGAAAGGAAGAATCCCCAGGAAGAGTGCTAAATGAAATAGAGGGAAGCAAACTATCAGACCTGGAATTCAAAAGATGGATTATAGGGAAGCAAAATGAGATCACTGAGCTCAAAGAAAACTAAAAAGAGCTCCAGGGAAACTAAAAGGAACTCCAGGGAAACTACAGGGAACTTACTGATATTTACACCAGCATGAAAAAAAAAACATAGAAGCTATTAATAAGAGTCAGGAGGAAATGAAGAATGCAATTTCCGTATTGAAGAACACAGTAGAAGGAATTAAAAGCAGGCTAGAGGAGGCAGAAGATCGGATCAGTGAGCTGGAGGACAATGTAGAAAATTATTCCCAAACAGTGCAAAAAATGAAAAAAGAATGAACAAGAATGAAGAGGTTTTAAGACAGCTGCAGGACAACATGAAATGTAATAATATCCGTATCATAGAAATATCAGAGGAGAAGATGAAGAGCAAGGGATAGAAAACTTGATAGAAAAACTAATGACAGAAAACTTCCCTAACTTGATGAGAGAAAGAATCATGCAAGTCCAGGAAGTACAAAGTGTCCCAATGAAGATGAACCCCAACAGGCCCACTTCAAGACACATCATAATTAAAATGGCAACATTCAAAGACAAAGAGAGAATCCTAAAAGCAGCAAGAGAGAAGCAGCTAATAACATACGAGGGAGCTCCAATAAGGCTATCATCAGATTTTTCAGCAGAAACACTACAAGCCAGAAGGGAATGGCAAAAAATATTCCAAGCAATGAAAAACAAAGGCCTACAACCAAGGATACTCTACCCAGCAAGGCTCTTATTCAAAATGGAAGGTGAAATAAGGAGTTTCCAAGACAAAAGAAGGCTAAAAGAATACATCTACACCAAACCAACATTGCAAGGGATGCTAAAGGGTCTGCTTTAAGAAGATGAAGAAATAGAGAGAGACAGAGAGGACCCCAAGTACAAAGGGGGGAAATTAAAATGAATAAGTACCTATCGATAATAACCTTAAATGTAAGTGGACTAAATGCAGCAATCAAAAGACATAGGGTAGCTGAATGGATTAGAAAGCATGACGCACATATATGCTGTCTACAAGAGACACCCCTTAGGACAAAAGATCTACACAGAATGAAATTGAAGGGATGGAAAAAAGTATTTCAAGCAAATGGACATGAAAAAAACTCTGGGATAGCAATACTTATATCAGACAAAACAGATTTCACAGCAAAGGCCATAAAAAGAGACAAAGAAGGACATTTCATAATACTTAAGGGAAAAATCCATCATGAAGATATAACCCTTGTAAACATATATGCACCCAACATAGGAGCACCCAAATACATAAGAAAACTTTTGAAAGATTCAGGAAGGATACAGACAGCAACACATTCATAGTAGGGGACTTTAACAAAGGACAGATCTTAGAAGAAAAGAAACACCAAGGATATTGAGGCATTGAACAACACTCTAGATCAAATGGACTTAGCTGATATATATAGAACTTTTCACCCCAAAGAAGCAAAATATACATTCTTTTCAAGTGCACTTGGAACATGTTCAAAGATAGGTCACATGATAGGACACAAAACAAGCCTCAACAAATTCAAGAAAATTTAAATTATATCAAGCATCTTCTCAGATCACAATGGCTTAAAATTGGAAATCAACCTCAAGGAAAAGACTCAAAAATATTCAAACTTAGGGAGAATGAATAACATGCTATTAAGTAATGAATGGGTTAAAAATGACATCAAGGAAGAAATCAACAGTTTCTGGAAATGAATGATAATAAACACACAACAACCCAAAACCTATGGGACACAGCAAAAGCATCCTGAGAGGAAAGTTCATAGCAATACAGGCCTACCTGAAAAGGATAGACGAATCTCAAATGAAAAATCTAACCCTAAAGCTACAAGAACTAGAACAACAACAAACAAAGCCCAGAGCAAGTAGAAGGAAGGAAATCATCAAGATCAGAGCAGAATTCAATGACATAGAGATTAAACAAACAATTCAAAAGATCAACAAAAGTAGGAGCTGGTTCTTCGAAAAAATTAACAAAATCAACAAGCCTTTAACCAGGCTCATCAAGAAAAAAAGAGAGAAGACCCAAATAAATAAAATCAGAAATGAGGAGGGAGAAGATGGCGGCAGAGTAGATAGCAGTGTTGTCTCTTGCTCCCATCGTGGAAAAACTTGGAATACAAACACAGAGAGTAGTGAGTGAGTGCGGATTTCAGATAGTGTGAACAGGGAAGGGAGTATGGGAGTGGCATGAAAGAGGACAGAAAGCTCGCCTGCACTCTCAAAAGGAGTTACTGGCCCCCCCAGCCCAATTGCTGGGTCCTCCAGCCGGGCGTCACTGCCACATCGCACCCCCAAGAGGCTGCTGCAGACCGGCTCACTAGCCAGGATCTGCTTGGAAAACTGCCACTGCCATAGGCGCTGGGACCAGCGAAGTCCAGAAGGCGGTCAATGAGAGAGTTTCCTTGAAACAGCTGGAGGTATGGGAAGGCAGCGAGCAGCCCTGACTGTGGAAAACTGTGTGAACTCAGTCTAGGTGGGGACACCCTGGGCTGGCAAATCTGGGCTGGCTGCCCTGCGCCCTGGGCACTCACATCACAGCACCACCAGACAAGGAAGCAGAATTGAGCTGGGGAGAGGGACCCAAGCAGGAAGGCTGCTACAGAGGCGCAGACTCGGTGGGGACCCCAGGCAGGCGAGCAGTGTGCACAGGCGAACAGTGGAATGCTGCCATCCAGGGACTGATGCGGCCTGGTGCTGCGGCTTGGAGTACAGAGACTTTTGGGGAGGAGGAGCAAACACAGGACCCAAGGCTGGGCGGGGACTAGGGACATGCGCACTGGCTTGCCAGCAGAACAACATTGCTAGACAAGCCTGAGATTACTGGAGGGTGTCGCAGGACAAGTGGGGAGAGACGCAACTCAGTGCAGCTCACAGCAGAAAGCTGTAGCAGGTCCATGAATGAGAGAAAAGCAGCCACAGAAACCAGCCAGATCTCTTCACAGCCAGCCAGCCAGAAAAGATTTGAAAGCCATGGAATTTTGACCAGGGGTGTGTCTAGAAAAAGAAGACTGTGCCCAAATGTTGAACTGAGTAAAAACTCTTTCTCTCTCTCTCTCTTTCTCTTTTCTATGTTTTTCCTTTTCTTCTCTTTTTTCTATTTTCTTCCCTTTCCTTTTTTCCCCTTTTTAAAAATTCTTTCTATAATCTGTCTCCTACTTCTTTCCCTCCTATCCTTATTCTTTAATTTTTGTTTGTTAGTTTGTCTGTTTTGTTTATCCTCCCTTTCATACTAAACATATAGCATAGAACTGCTATATAAACCTAATACTATACACTTCCACTTGCTCACTTCATTCTGTATTCTTCCCTATCTTTTTTAACATACAATGTAAATATTACTGTCTCTCATAGCCGTGACTCTACTTGCTACTATTATTATTCTATCATCTTCCCTCTCAAAAATAATCTTTCTTTCATTTAAAACAACTCTTATCTGTTTCTCCTATAGCATAATAGTCTAAACCTCTCTACATTTATATTAATACTAGCTCATTTGCTGCCGATAGTGGGATTATGGGTGGGGAATATTTTTGAGGGTGTGGATTTCTTGCCTGGGTTGTGTGTTTATGTTTTAACAGCTTCTCCATAAAAGAACTCAAGACAATGTGGGAAGAGGGACTCTCAATCAACTAGCCAGAGGAAAGGATCCACCAAAGAGTAACTGAAAAACAACGAGACAGCTTAAACAAATGGTATTACGGTCATCCCAAGAGTGTCAGACTCAGGACATCAAAGAGACTGCACCACTGAATCCCCCAGGACTCCTAAAAAGAATCTCATACCATGAAGGCAGGAAATCAAAACAGACAAATCTAACAAAAAAAAAAAAAAAAAAACAAACAAGAAGAATCCAACATGGAGAGACACAGAAACAACCTCCCAATGAAAGGAAAAGAGGAATCCCCAGAAAGGGAGATAAATGGAATAGACATAAGCCAAGTATCAGACATAGGATTCAAAATAACGGTTATAAGGAAGCTCAATGTACTTGACGATTTCAAAGAAAACTATGACAAACTCCAGGGAAATTACAAGAAACTGCAAGGAAACTACAAAGAATTGTAGGGAAGCTAAAAAGAACTTACAGAGAACTACACCAGAATAAAAAAAGGACACAGAAACTATTAATAAGAACCAGGAAAAAATGAAGAATACAATTTCTGAACTGAAGAACACAGTAGAATCAATCAAACGCAACCTAGAGGAAGCAGAGGATCAGATCAATGAGTTAGAGGACAATGTAGAAAAAATTTCCCAAACAATACAACAAAATGAAAAAAGATCTAAAAAGAATGAAGAGGGTTTAAAAGAAATGCAGGACAACAAGAGACTAAACAACATTAGAATCATAGGATTACAAGAGGAGAAGAGGAGGAGCAAGGGATAGAAAACTTGATAGAAAAACTAATGACAGAAATTTTTCCTAACCTGTTGAGAGAAAAGTTATGTAAGTCCAGGAAGCACAGAGGGTCCCAATGAAGAACTCAAAAAGGCCCATTCCAAGGAACATCATAATTAAAATGGCAACATTCAAAGACAAAGAGAGAGTCCTAAATGCAGCAAAAGAAAAACAGCAAATAACATACAAGGGAGCTCTGATAAGGCTATCAACCGATTTTTCAACAGAAACACTACAAGCCAGGAGGGAATGGCAAAAAAATATTTCAAGCAATAAAAAACAAAGGCCTACAACCAAGAATACTCTACCCAGCAAGGCTCTCATTCAAAATGGAAGGCGAAATAAGGAGCTTCTCAGACAAAAGAAGGTTAAAAGAATACATCTCCACCAAACCAGCACTGCAAGAGAGGCTAAAGAGAATGCTTTAAGAAAAAGAAGGAAAAGAGAGAGGGAGAGGAACACAGGTACAGAGGGAAATGAATAAATACCTGTCAATAATAACCTTAAATATAAATGGAATAAATGCTCCAATTAAAAGACATAGGATAGCAGAATGGGTATGAAAACATGACCACATATAGGCTGTCTACAAGAGACACACCTCAAAACAAAAGATTTACACAGACTGAAAGTGAAGGGATGGAAAAAGGTATTCCAAGCACATGGACAAGAAAAAAAGCTGGGGTAGCAATACATATATCAGACAAAACAGATTTCACAGCAAAGGCCATAAAAAGAGACAAAGAAGGACATTTCATAATACTTAAGGGAAAAATCCATCAAGAAGATGTAACCTTGGTAAACATATATGCACCCAACATAGGAGCAACCAAATACATAAAGAAAATACTAGAAGACCACAAGAATGATATTAACAACAACACACTCATAGTATGGGACTTTAACACCATATTATCAACAATACACAGATCCTCAAAGCAAAGAAACACCAAGGATATTGAGGCATTGAACAACACACTATAGCAAATGAACTTAACTGATATATATAGAACTATTCAACCCAAAGAAGCAAAATATACATTCTTTTCAAATGCACATGGGACATTTTCAAAGATAGGTCACATGCTAGAACATAAAACAAACCACAACAAATTCAAGAAAAATGAAATTATATCAAGCACCTTTTCAGACCACAATGCCTTGAAACTAGAAATCATCCTCAGAGATAAAAATCAAAGAAATTCAAACTCATGGAGAATGAATAACATGTTATTAAATAATGAATGGGTTAAAAATGACATCAAGGAAGAAATCAAGAAGTTTCTGGAAACTAATGACAATGAACACACAACAACCCAAAACCTATGGGACACAGCAAAAGCAGTCCTAAGAGGGAAGTTCATAGCAATACAGGCCTACCTGAAAAGGATAGAAGAATCTCAAATAAAAAATCTAAACCTACAGCTACAGAAACTAGAACAACAACAAACAAAACCCAGGGCGAGTAGAGGGAAGAAAATCATCAAGATCAGAGCAGAATTAAATGACATGGAGACTAAACTAACAATTCAAAAGATCAACCAGAGTAGTAGCTGGTTCTTTGAAAAAATAAACAAAATCAACAAGCCTTTAGCCAGGCTCATCAAGAAAAATAGAGAAAGAACCCAAATAAACAAAATCAGAAATGAAAGAGGAGAAATCGCGACTGATATTACAGAAATACAAAGGATTGTAAGAAATTACTACAAACAACTCTATGGCAAAACACTTGATAACCTAGACCAAATGGACAAATCTCTAGAAATACATAATTTTCTAAACTGAATCAAGAAAAAGCAGAAAGTCTTAACAAAACAATAACAAAGAGTGAAATTGAAACAGTAATCAAAAATCTCCTGGCACACAAAAGCCCTGGTCTGGATGACTTCACGAGCGAATTTTACAAAACATTTAGGGAAGAACTAACTCCTACACTTCTCAAACTATTCCAAAAAATTCAAGAAGAAGGAAGACTTCCAAACTCATTCTATGAAGTCAGTATTACCCTAAGACCAAAACCAGGTCAAGACAAAACAAAGAAAGAAAACTACAGGCCAATATCACTGATAAACATAGATGCTAAAACCCTCAACAAAATATTGGCAAACTGGATCCAGCAATACAATAAAAAGATCATACACCACGATCAAGTGGAATTCATCCAAGGGATACAAAGACGGTTTAATATTCACAAATCAATAAATATAATACACCACATAAACAAAATGAAAGACAAAAACCACATGATCATATCAATAGATGCTGAAAAAAATGTGATAAGTACAACACCCATTTATGATGAAAACTCTCAACAAAATAGGAATACAGGGAGCATACCTTAACATAATAAAGACCATATACAAGAAACCTGAAGCCAAAATCATACTCAATGGGCAAAAACTGAAAGCATTGCCCCTGAAATCAGGAACAAGACAAGGATGTCCACTTTCTCCACTCCTATTCAACATAGTCTTGGAAGTTCTAGCCACAGCAATTAGACAAAAAAGAGAAATAAAGGGCATCTGAATTGGAAAAGAGGAAGTACAACTGTCATTATTTGCAGATGACATGACAGTGTACATAGAAAACCCGAGAGATTCCATCAAAAAACTACTTGACCTATTAAGTGAATTTGGCAAAATAGCCGGAAAGAAAGTAAATATTCAGAAATTGATGACATTTCTGTGCACCAACAATAAAATATCAGAGATAGGAACTAGAAAAAAAATGTCATTTACTATTGCAAAAAGAAAAATAAAGTTCTCTGGAATAAACCTAACTAAGGAGGTCAAAGACCTGTACTCAGAAAACTACATAACACTGAAGAAAGAAATTAGGGAAGATACAAATAAATGGAAGAATATACCATGTTCATGGATGGGAAGAATCCACATCATTAAAATGTCCATATTACCTAAAGCAATTTATAGATTCAATGCAATCCCTATTGAAACACCAACAACATATTTTACAGACCTAGAACAAATATTTCAAAAATGTATATGGAACCAAAAAAGATCCCGAATACCCACAGCAATCTTGAGGAAGAAGAACACAGTAGGAGGAATCATAATACCTGATACCAACCTATACTACAAGGCCACGGTAATCAAAATAATATGGTACTGGCATTAAAACAGACATATAGATCAATGGAACAGAATAGAGAGCCCAGAAATAAACCCAGGTCTATATGGTCAATTAATATTTGACAGAGGGGGAAGGAACATAAAAAGGAGTGAAAAGAGCCTCTTCAACAAATGGTGTTGGGAGCACTGGACAGAGACATGCAAAAAAATGGAACTAGACCACCAACTTACACCATACACCAGAATAAACTCGAGATTGATCAAGGACTTAAATGTAAGCCGTGACACCATGGCAATCTCTCCATGGAAGGAATGAAGGTTGCTTTCCTGAAAGATGGCTAGAAGGAACTTTAAGGCACAATGGAAAACATGAAGGACTTGAAAAAGACAGGTGTTTACAGGCAAGGCTGAATGCCAGGTATGTGGCTCAGCTTCAGTGCCCTGAAGGGCAGATGGAAGGTCACCCTAAATGTTCCTTGCATAAGTTCCAGCAAAACAGAACTAAAGATCAGAAGTGGTCATTTTCTGCTCTTGTTGTGTTTATGCAAATGAACAGGATAAATTAAAAATGGACTTAATGCAGTCCCTTTAATGACAAGGAGGGTAATCTTAGGGAGAAAAATTGTGATTCAAGGAAAATCACAATGCTCAGGGGCAGACTATAAAGTAGTGAAGCTAACTGTCTTTAAAGTTTCTTTTCGTTTAAAATTTGTTTTCATTTGAAAATTAAACTATGTCTGCAGTACCATTAAAGATGTTTAATTTACAGGTAAGAAGGATGTCAAATGTCTTGCAACTGGATGTCTTTCCAATAAGACAGTCCTACAGATTTAGAGACTTGTTTGTGGGTTATGTTACATAAATTAACATGTGTTTTGTGTTTTCAAAGGGCATAAGCCTATGACCTCATTAACTGAGTGATTGTATGTATAGGCCTCACTTAATCCTGTCTGCATCACTGCCTCCTGAGACTCAATGGTTTGGCTGAACTAAGTGACTGGGTTGGTGAAGAATGGGGTGGTCTGTGGGCTTCACTTTAAAACTGGTTTCTCTTTTCTATCCTAATGGCTTGGACAGAAAGAGCCCAGAGGTATGAGAGGGGGGAAACCTGAAATATTTCCCTCATTCCAAACTAAGTATAATGGGCAAAAGGGTTTTAGACAGGTATGATGTGCATGGCACACCTTCCTCCAAAGAAGCCCTTCTTTTCCCTAATGTGGGACATTGGAAAATTAATCCCTGCCTTTTATCATCTAGTGGTTATGGATCAAATTATGTCTTTTAACACTTTTGCCAAATCTGTTGCCCCCAGAATACAACAAGAATTCCAGCCTGTTAAACCAAGCACACCATTGTTCGGGGACAGCCAATTGACCTGGAGTCTGCACGATCCTTCCCCATGTGGGAAGGCCACCCTCCCCTCCACACCCCCCCCCCTTATTAGGGATTTCTGGACCCAAGGTTAGGTAGGATGACGACCATGTCCAGCTTGAAGCAGCTAGAGGAGCTCGAGACCTTCGCCCATTGTCCTTTATAAGATTATAAAGGGTCTTAAGTCTGAGACGGAGGGATTGTTATTTTTTATTGTTTAATTAATTAATTAATTAATTATTTTAAAAAGAAGAAGAATATATGAAAGGGTGAAGCAGGAGAGCTTGTATGTACAACCCATGGGCATGGACTTGGGGAGGGATTGCTGGGGGAGGAAGGTGCTGGGCAGAGGGGAGCAAAGGGGAAAAAACTGGAACTATTGTAACAATGTAATCAATAAAATATTCTTTAAAAAGGAAGTATTTAAAAAAGGAAACACGAAATAAAGGGATTGGTATATGATCTAGTAATGGTAATATCAAATGTACATGGGGTTTTTAATGGGGGAATCATAAAAGGGGAGGATAGACAATAAAATAGGTTAATTGTTGGCTTATCTAATTAATAAAAAAATTAAGAATAAACACAAAGTAAGAAATGAAAAGAAAAAGTCTTAGAGGAAAACATAGGCAGGAAAATTTCAGATATCCCACATAGCAACAGTTTCACTGATGTATTTCCTAAGGCAAGGGAAATAAAGGAAAGAATAAACAAATGGGACTACATCAAACTAAAGAGTTTCTGCTCAGGAAAAGAAAACATCAGCAAGATGAAAAGGGAACTAACCATATGGAAAATATATTTCCCAATGATACCTCAGACAAGGGATTGATCTCTAAAATATGTAAAGAATGTATACATCTCAACACCAAGAAGACAGACAACTCAATTCAAAAATGGGCAAAGTACCTGAACAAACACTTCTCCAAAGAGGACATACAGAGGGTCCGTAGACGTATGAAAGAATGCTCAACATCACTAGCCATCAGAGTTATGCAAATAAAAACCACAATGAGATACCACCTCACGCCAGTCAGAATGGCCATCATCAACAAATCAACAAACAACATGTGCTGGCATGGATGCGGAGAAAAAGGAACCCTACTGCACTGCTGGTGGGAATGCAGACTGGTGTAGCCACTATGGAAAATAGTATGAAATTATCTCAAAACACTAAAAATGGAACTGCCTTTTGAACCATGATTTCCATTGCTAGGATTATATCTGAAAAATCCTGAAACACCAATCCAAAAGAACCTATGCACCCCTATGTTCATAGCAGCACTATTTACAATAGCCAAGTGCTGGAAACAACTAAGTGCCCATCTGTAGATGAGTGGATCAAAAAACTATGGTACATTTACGCAATGGAGTACTATGTAGCAGAAAGAAAGAAGAAACTTCTACCATTTAAAACAACATGGATGGAACTAGAGAGAATAATGCTTAACGAAATAAGCCAGGCAATGAAAGAAAAATACCTATGCTATAACCTATTACAGGAGATTAATGAACAACACAAATGAGCAAAATTGAACCAGAGAATACAACAAGGTTGCCAGCCTGTTTAACCAAGCATGCCATTATCCAGGGACAGCCAACTCACATGGAGTCTGCAAGATCTTTCCCCATGTCAAAAGGCCACCCTCCCGTCCCCACCCCCACTCTTATTAGGAATTTCTGGACCCAAGGATAGGTAGGACGATGACCATGTTAAGCTTGAAGCAGCTAGAGGAGCATGAGACCTTTGACCATTGTTTTTTATTAGATTATAAAGGGTCTTAAGTCTGAGAGGGGAGAATTGTTATTTCTTATTGTCATAAAAAATTAATTAATTAATTAATTTTAAAAAAGAAGAATATAGGAAAGGGTGAAGCCAAAGAACATTTATGCATGACCCACGGACATGAACTAAGGGGGGTCAGATTGCTGGGGGTAGTGGGATACTGGGCAGAGGGGAGCAAACGGGGAAAAAATTGGAACTATTGTAACAACATAATCAATAAAATACACAATAAATAAATAAGTAAATAATATGCCCAAATCATACAACCACTACATCTAGGGGTCTCACTTACAAGCTCATGTCTTACTGCCACAACTTTATGCCTCAAATATAGCTACCCACAGTGTCCACCTACCCTGGCCTCTCTAAAAGTGGGATATCACTTGTCCCCCTACACATGTAGCATGATGTTATTAAATTAAATGTAGGTGAAACCAATAAAATAATTTTAAATTGCTAGTGAAACCACTCTGGCTGCTTTAATATTCATCATTCATAATGAGCAAAGTGTCTAACTCTTTACTGTGGCTAGGAAAAGAGCATCTTCTTTTGAGTAGCATCATTTCAGTCAAGGCTGCAAATCCAATGCCCTTTCAGAGATATCTGCCTGCTCTATCCTCACCCTCACTGCCTAGAGGCAGGCACAGAGACTACCTGTGATTACAGCATGGTGCTAGGATGTCACTGTCATTAGGCCCATTTCAGACAACCCAGAGCAGAGGGTCTGAAGCATCCCTGCTTATCCTGGGGACTTGCCATCCACCTTCCTCCCCATCACCCCTTACCCTCACAACTAACAGTTATATAGTTTTCCTCAATTGTGTCAAGGGGAAATTTTTTTCTTTAAATATCTTATTTATTTATTTTTAGAGAGAGGGGAAGAGTGGGAGGAAGAGAGGGAGAGAAACATCAATGTGTGGTTGCCTCACACTCGCCCCCAACTGGGGACCCGGCCCACAACCCAGGCATGCTCCCCGACTGGGAAACGAACCGGTGACCCTTTGGTTCACAGGTCAGCACTCAGTCCACTGAGCCACACCAGCCAGGGCAATCAAGGGGAAAAATATTAAGGTCAACGGTAATATTATACTTACCAAAGCTGCAGGAATATTTTACCTTTCTATACCCATTTATTCTATCACTTTTTACATTCATGTAATATTGCAGCTGCTTCCTATGAACAGAGGTCAAACCCTCAATGCCATGTGTCATTTGAACTCCATTTAAAGGATATAAATTGTAGGATTTCACATACATTTTTTAAATTTCTGCTTCTCCTGAAAAATGGAAACACCTAGTTATGCAGTTACACGTTCCCAGGCAACAGCACTGGCTTTGACTGCAGCTGTCTGTGGGTGGGATGTAGCTGGAAGTCCTAGTGCAATCTCCTGCTCAGTTTATATCAGAGAGTGATATGGCATGACTTGGTTTTTGTTTTTTAAGTTTTAAAAGTTTACCCTCACTGGATTACAGGCTTAGTTTGATGGTAATTCAGGTGAATACATTCAGAATCCAATGCTTCTCACCACCCTGGCACATCCCTAGTACAGTACAAGGCACCAGCCTCTTCCCTGGACAAATGCAACAGCCCCCTAACTTTCCTACTTTCACCCTTCCTCCATCTATCATCTATTCTCACAGACAACCTGAATGATACATTTAGGACGTGACAAGACTGTACTCTGACACTTCCAGTGGCTCCCATTCAAAGCCCTTTTCACTGTCTACAGATCCCCTGAGTTCCTGTCTGTCCCTCTGGCCTCACCTCTTGCATTCTCTTCTTCTGCCCTGGGCTCCTGGAACACTCTGGTATAAAAAGCAATATAAGCAGAGCCACTTGAAAATGAAGTCAGAGTTGCCATCCTAGAGGAAATGCCTTGTACATCTCATGCCTCAAATATTTGGAATGTTAAAACTGGGCAAAATAACCTTTGGACTGGGCCTAAAGCAATATTGTATCCCAAAAACTGTTTGCAAAGATAACAAGAAAGCGGATATTATGGTTGCTGACTCATGACTTGTCGTTGTCGGCAGTCGTCCGTCTCGAGAGACGATGGTGTAGCTTCTTAAGAGTCTATCTGCACCGCCGAGAATGGCTGTGCAGTCCGACTCGGGAGTGACACGGTATCTGTCTCCTCCCGTGTTGAATCGACATCTTGCGATGACGCTGGAGTGTCCTCTCCAGTGAAGCTGAAGCTACAGAGCCTGGGCAGGGTGATATGGAGGGTCTGCTGTTGCCCATGCAGCAGACCCCCCCTCTCTTCGCAGCTGAAGGGTCCAAGGGAAAGACGGAGTCAATACAGCTTGGCTTCAGGTGCGCCGCAGGAGTTGCCGGTGTTGACTACAACGTCAAACCGCCTTAGGGACTCCGGCTCCGGATTTTCTGTCGGGGTTTACTCCCTTAGCCTTTCCCCTGAAGAGGTATGCCGCAAGGCAGCGGAGGTTTTTTGGAGTCAGAGTTTTCCTTCTCTGATGTGCCCTGACTGGAAGATCGAACCAGCGACACTTAGCTCGCAGGCCGACGCTCAATCCACTGAGCTAAACCAGCCAGGGTGGTGACTCATGACTACTGGACTGAAAATTAAAAACATTGTTTAGAATTAGTGTTACTATGTTACTTTATTTGCATCAACAAAAATGCCTTTCCTTGGCCTGGTAGCTAAGTTGGTCAGAGTGTTGTCCCAGTACACCAAGGTTCCTGGTTTGATCCCTGAGTCAGAGCACAACAAGAAACAACCAATGAATGCAGAAATAAGGGGAACAAAAAATCAATGTTTAGTTTTCTATCTATCATTTATCTATCTATACCCCCCTCTCTAAAACCAATTTTAAAATTTTAATGTAGAATGCAAGTTATTTTTTGAAAATTTATTTCTTCTATTGATGTAATTATTCCCCTTCCCTCTCTCATAAATACCCCTCTCCTTTGTCTCCTAATTGGAATATTATTTGGGTTTCTGCCTGAACCAGTGTTTCCGAAACAGCTATTCTTTTTTTTTCTTTTACCCTCAAATAAATAATTGTTGCCTCTCAATTTTGCCAGAAAATTGAACTGTATGGAAGTCCAATAACCAAGCTTTAAGAAGAAATGCTCATCCAGACAGGCAAGAGGGGCAGGGCCAGGGACCCAGGGCAGAGACGATGAGGTATGGTGGAGGCAAGGTGGTGGTGGCAAGGCAGCAGCTGCAGCCAGTAGAACAAGTGGTTCTGCATTCACATGTGGTGGCTAAAATCTAGGAGGGACACCTGGGGAGTGATTCCAGCCTCAGGCTAGACTGCACAGTTCATGGTTCCAGTGCTAAGAGAATAAAGCCTCATAGCTTTTGGCTGTGTAAACCTGTGGGGGTTGGGGTGGGGGAAGAAACTGCTTATCTCTTAGGAGAGTCACCCATGATCCTAGAAAATACACAAACATAACCCCTCTGGGAACCATCACCATGGCATAGCTAGAGGGGTGTCAGTCACATATGGGAGGAGAGTGAAGTTACTGTAAAAGGGGAAAGTGCTGAGCACTGTTCCCTTTCTGACTCTCCCCCACATACAGTGCCACAAAGTCATAAAAACAGATTACTCCATACTGACAACACCTAAGGTTCTGCCCCTTACAATATAACAGGTGCGGCAGAGCTACCTAATACACAGAAGCAAACACAGAGAGGGTTCCAAGTTGAGGAGACAAAGAAGTATGGCCCAAGTGAAAGAACAGATCAAAACTCCATAAAAGGTACTGAGTGAAAAGAAGATAGCCAATCTATCAGAGGAAGAGTTCAAAACACTGGTGATAACAATGCTCAGAGAAATGATTGAGTATGGAAAACACATAAGGGACGAAATTAAAGCCACACTAAGTAAAATTTTAAAAATTCACAGCACCAACAGTGTGGGGAAGGAAGCTGGGATTCACATCAATGTTTTGGAACATAAGGAAGAAATAAACATTCAACCAGAACAAAATGAAGAAACAAGAATTCATAAAAACAAGGAGAGTTTAAGAAGACTGGGACAGCTCCAAAAGTGCCAACATCTGAATCATAGGGATACCAGAGGAGAAAAGCAAGATGAAGAAATTGAAAACTTTTTTGAAAAAATAATAAAAGAAAACTTCACTAATTTGGCTTAGGAAATAGACATACAACTCCAGGAAGCACAGAGTCCCAAACAAGCTAGATCCAAAAAGAACCACACCAAGACACATTATAATTAAAATGCCAAAGTTAAAAGATAAGGGAGAATCTTAAAAGCAGCAACAGAAGAGAGTTACCTACAAAGAAGTTTTTATGAGACTATCAGCTGAATTCTCAAAAGAAACTTTGCAGGCAAGAAGGAGCTGGCAAGAAGTATTCAAAGTGATGAAAAGCAAGGACCAACAACCAAGATTACTCTACCTAGCAAAGCTATAATTTAGGATAAAAGGGCAAATAAAGTGCTTTCCAGACAAGATAAATCTAAAGGAGTTCAACATCGCCAAGCCATTCTTTTATGAAATGTTAAAGGGACTTGTTTCAGAAAAAGAAGAAGATCAAAACTATGAACATTAAAATAACATCAAACTCATAATTACCAACAATTGAATCTAAAAACAAAAGCAAACTAAGCAAACAATAAGAATAAGATCAGAATCATAGATATGGAGTTGTCAGCAGGGAAGGGAAAGGGAGAGAATGGGGGAAAAGGTATATGGATTAAGAAGTATAATTAGTATGTACAAAATAGACAGGGGAATGTTAAGAATAGTAAAGGAAATGGAGAAGCCAAAGAATTTATATGCACGACCCATGGACATGAACTAAGAGGGGTGATTGCTGGGGGGAAGGGGAGTACTGGGCAGGAGGGGAGGGCAAGGGAGAAAAAATTGGGACAACTGTAATAGCATAATCAATAAAATATGCTTTAAATAAAAGAGAAGAAATTGCAGATCAACCCCCAACCCAGGGAAACCAAGGATTCTGTAACTAGGACTTGCCTACAGTATAAAATAACTGAGAGGCCTCCTCAATTAATAGGGAGGAGGAAGAGAGAAGCTACAAAAAGCTTTACAATTTCACAGACTGAATTCTTCCCATAGACCACAAAAGAGAGATCAATTACAGGAAAATTTTATTTTAGTGGCTATTCTGATTGAATATCATCACTGTCGACTATGAGTAATTCTGTTTAAGTATGTGTCAATTAAATCCTCTACTTTTATAGACAAGAGTACCTTCGGCCAATAAGCTGTGACTTGAAGCTGTGTAATTTATGTAAATGTGTTGTAATTAACTGAGCTTGAGAAATTGACTTAGAGGGTCTCAAGGTCTCAGAAATGGCTGTTGGCTTGGAAAAAGGCACCTTCTAAGATGGTGATCAAAGATCCTTAATTGACACAAAGTTCCTCTAAATTTATTTTGGAGGAGGTAATTTTTTTTAATCTTTTTGTGTTCGAGAATAAAATTTAATTTAAAAAATATGTTAGCATGAGAAAAAATAAAGAATGGCTTAAAGTTGGAGCTGAATGTAAAACATTAGTATGAACTCACATATTTTAAAGGAATTCTAATTCTGTCACTAACAAGAACACTGGGTAGTCCCCTAGTTCCTTTAATACCTGTCTACAGCCTGTACTTACAGAGAATCCAAAGGCCTAGATCTCAGTCTCTATTATTCTTCCCCACAAGTAGAAATTCTTGAAAAGTCACTAGGTCTATGTTGAAGATAAGGAAAATTAAAATGTGCCCAGGATATTTTGTGGTTGCCAAAGAATGTTTTCTTTTTTAAAAAATTGTATTTATTGCTTTATAGAGAGAGAGGAAGGGAGAGAAAGAAAGAAGCATTGACCTGCTGTTTCACTTATTTATGCATCCACTAGTTGACTCCTGTGTGTGCTCTGAGTGGGAATCAAACCCATAACCCTGGCATAACAGGATAACATTCCAACGAACTGAGCAATCCAGCCAGGATGGCAGATAATGTTTTCTAAAATGTTTGCAATATTACTAAATTAAAAAAAGGACTCTCACAGGCCAAACTTTGATGTTTTGAGTATTGAAAAGAAAGTTAACTGGAGTGTGTTAAAATGCTGTGAGACCTAAATAAATAAGGTTTTATTTTTTTAATGCTATTGGTTAATTTATCCAAATTATCCGAGTTTAAACACAAATTCTAATCACCTAAGTTGACTATCTCAATATGTAATAATATAAAGATATAAGTAGAATAATACTTAAAATAAACATTTTTATGTCCTTTGTTAATTTTAAGGTAAAATGTATTAAACTTAGGGATGGAGCTATCTAAAAAGTAAAGTAAGGACAAGTGTACAAAATGGTAATTAAATGAAACTTTTAAAAACAATTTTGAAAACCAAGCAGTTTTACTACACAATTCAGCAATCATGCTCTCTGATATTTATCTAATACACACAAATATTTATAACACCTTTGTTCATAATCACCAAAACTTGGAAGAAGCCAAGATATCCTTTGATAGATGAGTAGATAAATAAACTCTGGTACATACTGACAATGGAATATTATTCAGCAATAAAAAAAAGAACTATCAAGCCATTAAAAGACAGGGAAGATCCCTAAATGCATATTACTAAATTAAAAAAAAAAGAATCTGAAAAGGCTATATATTTTATGATTCCAACTATATGACATTCTACAAAATACAAAACTATAGAAAATATAAAAAATCAGTGGTTTCCAGAGGTTCAGGTGAGGAGAATGAATCAGTGGAGCAAGGAAAATCTTTAGGGCAGTGAAATTGTGTACAATACTATAGTGGTTGATACATGTCATTATACATTTATCAAAACACATAAAATATGTAACACCAAGAGTGAACCCTGATGTAAACAATGGACTTCAGTCAATAAAAGCATCGATACTGGTTCATCAATTATAATGAGTGTTCCTCTAATACAAGCTATTAATAATAAAGATCCAAGAGGAGGAATGTTGAGGGGATATATTAGAATCTTCTGTAGTTTCTTCTCAAATTTTGTGTAAACTCAAAATCACTTAAAAAATAAAGCCTATTAATTAAAATAACACTGCTAGTTTCTTTCCACTCATCTCAAAAACTGGAACAAGAGACTAAGTCTGTTTCTTCATTACCAGACACAACTAGAAATTAAGAGTTGTCTGATAACAAAGACATTTATCTATGCATCATGGGTGCAATAAAGTAAAAAAGAAAGAAAAGGTCATAGAAGCAGTCTTAGGCATAAGACTTGGATTCCAGGAATTCAGGTCTAATTTCAGCAAGCCTCTAATAAATCTGCTTCCCCAGTAACTGCTGATGCCAGTAATTGCCTATGCCTTGTGGTTATCCTGTTTAAGAAAGACATCTTTTTCTGCTGACATGATTTTAGTAACTTCCCTGTTCTCAGAACCTATCTCCCTATCACTAGCTCCATCAACTCCCCTACTCCTTAAAAACGCCTCTCTGTTTCTGCTCAGGGCTGCAGTCATTCCAGATTCAGCCTGCCTGCTTGGACCTTCCCAATAAAGGCTTTGAACTGGTTTATACCTATTCTCCTTTCTTCCTCACACGAATCTAAGTGGGTAAATATAGATATCATAAAGTAAGTCAATTTGCCCCACAAAACTTGGGAGTCACCTGGAATCAGAAGTGGGGAGGGGCTGGGAGAGGTGTAAACTAGAAAACGAAGTGTGTGGGGAAAGTGATTTAGCCTATGGGTCTCCTTCCCAACCATGAGCAACCAAGAGACCTCCTTCCTCTAGCCCCCTCCTCCTTAAGGACCAATTGTTATTCTCCAGAGATGTTGCACCCTATGCTGTATGCACTAGACAAGGGACACCAAGTGAAACAAGGAAGCATGGTGTTAAAGGCAGAAACACAAAGTACCCAACTCTACTGCCCTCTGACACTTTTCTCTGTCTTGATCCCCATCATTAATTCAATAAATGTTATTGAGTGCAACTTTATATGAGGTACTGTTTTAGGGGATTCAACAGTGACCCAAGAAGGCAAAGTTCCTTATCATATGGAGCTGGCATTCTAGCAAAAAAGATAATAAATGAATATATTAAGAAATATATATTAAAAGTGCAGATGATGCTACAAGAAAACTGAAATAGGATAATGGTCATAAATGGTCTGTGTAAGTTTAAGAAAGTGAAGGGAAGGAAGAAAGAAAGAAAAAATTAAGGAAGTGGTAGGACTCTATTTTAGAGAGGTAGTCAGGGCAGGATCTCAGAGGAGGTGACTCAGAATCAGAGACTTTAATGAAGTGAGGCCCTGCAGGATGTGGAAACAAGAGTTCTGAGTACCCAGTACAAAGACTGTTAGATAGGAACATACATGGCTTGCTCAAAGAACAGTGTGGAAGCCAGTGGGTGCCAGACATGCAGTGAACAGTAAAGATAAGGCAGGAAAAGTCAGTGGGGATCAGATCCTATAAGGCTGAAGATTATGATGAGAACATAAGATTGGATTCCAAAAAGATGAGAAGTCACTGGAGGGATCTGAGCATACCTTAAATTCATTCTAAAGGGAACACTCTGGATGCTATGCGGAGAACAGAGGGGAATAATAGTGTGGGCAGCCGGATCTATCAGGGGCTATTGAGCATGAGAACTAGACTTCCCATCACTACCAGCACGTCAGCAGGAGGAAAGAGTTTCTCCTTTAGTGCCAACAAGTGAACTCTGAGAGAGGCACTGCCTACTGGCATCAGGGCCTGCTGTTGAAAGGCAATGGCTACAGTATAGTGCAGCTTATCAGGACACTGGAAAACAAAGACCTAAACATACAGCCTCTAATCTCATTTTCTTCTTAATTTTTCTAATTCAATTACAAAATAATTAGAACATATAAATACAAAAATAATGTGACACATATCACCAGCAAGATAAAACAAAAACTATTTTACCTTATTTGCTTCATATATTTTTGTTTTAAAAAAATTAATGGATGAGCTAATAAAAAATATTAGAACTAGAGCTAAAGTCCTTCTTCTCTCCTTCCCTATAGGTAAATGTTACTGTGAAGTTAATATACATTACACCTATTTTGCATTTTTACTACATAGTATTACATCTGAAACAATCTGAAGTTTTGTATATGTTTTTAAAATTACATGAATGATATCATAGAGTATTTATCTTTTGAATCTTGCCTTTTTATTCAAGATAACATTTGTGAGCTATATTCACTGATATGAGAAATAGCTTATTCATTTTAACTTCTGAAGAGAGTGTTATTACATACACAAACTACAACAACAACAAACACTTATCATAGGTGCTGTCTAAGCACCTTATTTACACTAAGTAATTTAATCTACAAAATGGCCCTAAGATATAGGAACTATTGTAATGACATTTAGGTATGAGAAAACCAGCCACAAAGAAGTTAAATAAATTGTTCGAGGGCACTTAGCCAATAGGTCAAAGCAGTTTAGCTTCAGAATCATTGACTTAACCACCATCATGAAAAAGAAGTTATTTACAATTTTCACTATTATACAGATTGCTACACTAAAAGTCCATATGTTCTTATATAAATATGGGAGAGTCTCCCTAAAGCAGACATCGTTATGTGGGTTATAGGATATGTGCATGCTTGCTGTGGTAGGCTGAGTAATGACCCTCTAAGATGTCCACATTCTTTATTTTTAGAGTATCTTTTATTGATTATGCTGTTACTGTTGTCCCACTTTTTTTGCCTTTGCTCCCCTCCACCTAGTACTCCCCTTCCCTCCAGTAATCCCACCACCCTTAGTTCATGTCCATGAGTTGTGCCTATATGTTCTTTGGCTTCTCCCTTTCCTACACTATTCTTAACATCCCCCTGTCTATTTTGTACCTACCAACTATGCTTCTGAATCCCTGCACCATTTCCCCAATCTATCCCCTTTCTATGCCCAGCTGATAACCCTCCAAATTATCTCCATACCTATGATTCTCTTCCATTTTGGTTGTTTGCTTAGTTTGTTTTTCTTTTTTAGATTCAGTTGTTGGTAGTGCTGAGTTTGTTGTCATTTTAATGTTCATAGTTTTGGCCTTCTTTTTCTTAATTAAGTCCCTTTAACATTTCAGGCAATAATGGCTTGGTGCTGATGAACTCCTTTAGTTTTACCTTATCTGGGAAGCACTTTATCTGCCCTTCTATTCTAAATGATAGCTTTGCTGGACAGAGTAATCTTGGTTGTGAGTCCTTGTATTTCATCACTTTGAAGACTTCGTGCCAGTCCCTTCTTGTCTGCAAAGTTTCTTTCAAGAAATCAGCTGATAGTCTTATAGGAACCCCCTTTTTAGGTAATTCTCTTCTTCCTCTTGATGCTTTTAAGATTTTCTCTTTATCTTTAACCATTGGCATTTTAATTATGATGTGTCATGGTGTGGCCCTCTCTGGGTCTAACTTGTCTGGGGCTCTCTGTGCTTCCTGGACTTTTATGTGTATTTCCTTCACCAAATTAGGGAGTTTTCCTTCATTATTTTTCTACATAAGTTTTCAATTTCTTGCTCTTCCTCTTCTCCTTCTGGCACCCCTATGATTTGGATGTTGGCACGTTTAAAGTTGTCCCAGAGATTCCTAAGCCTCTCCTTGTTTTTATAAAATTCTTATTTCTTCATTCTTTCCTGGTTGACTGTTTATTACTTCCTTATGTTCCAAATGAATTTGAACCCCAGCTTTTTTTCCCTGTATGGATTTTTGTTTGTTTCACTTAGCATAGCCTTCATTTCCTCCCTTATGCATTTGTCGTACTTAACCTTATCAGTCAATCTGTGAGCATCTTTATCACCAGTGTTATGAACTCTTCATATGTTAGGTTGGCTATCTCCTCATTACTCAGTTCTCCCACTGGAACCTTGATCTGCTCCCTCTTTTGGGTCATATGTCTTTGCCTCCTCAAGTTGACTGCCTCCTGTGTTTCCTTGTGTCTTAAGTAGAGCTGTCACACCTGTTAAATTACAAGGGGTGGAGCCTTAGGTATCCATTAGTGCTGGGTGACCAATTTCACCACATTGTGGCACTGTATATGGGGGAGGCATCTGCGAGGGAACAGCACCACTTGCTCAGCACTCGCCTCTTTTCCAGGCACTTCTTCAGCTTCCCATATGGGACTGACACCCCTCTAGCAGTTTCCCTGGTTGTGGTTCCCAGAATGGGTGGCTTTGCAAATGTTCTAGGACCATGGGGGCCCTTTAAACAAATGGACTCTGCTGATAGACCAGCAGTTTCTTCTGCCACCCCAATCCCCACTGGTTTTCACAGTCAGAAGCAATGAGGCTTTATTTTCCCCTGTTGCTGGAACTGTGAGCTGTGCAGTCTTCTCTGGGGCTAGGATCATTCCCCAGGTGTCCCTTCCGACTTTTATAATGTGTGACTGCTCTTTCTGATGGCCAGCCATTGCCACTGCCTTGCTGTTGCCGCCACCACCGCTGCTGCCACCACATTGCATTCTCTCCACCCCAACTCCACCTCTCCTACCTGTCTGGATGAGTATTGCTTCTTTATATCTTTGTTTGTTGGACTCCTATGCAGTTCAATTTTCTGGTAGTTCTGGTTCTTTTTAGTTTTGAGGTAGTTGTATTTCTTATTGTTGTGGGTGTTGGTGAAGTGTTTCTACCTACACTTCCATATTGGCCAAAAGTCCAGATGTCTACATTTTAATTGCTGGAACTTATGGATATGTTATCTTACATGGGAAAAAGGATTTGCAGATATGATTAAGTTAAGGAGCTTGAATGAGATGATTATCCTGAATAATTTGGGTGGGCCCAATGTTATAACAATTCTTATAAAAGGGAAGCAAGGGATTTAGATCAGAAAAAGAGATATGATAATGTAAAGAAAGGTGAGGGTAAGGAAAGGGGAAAAGGGAGATAGTAAGGAGGGAAGAGAGTGATGGAGGAAGCTATTTAAAGATTCTACACTGCTGGCTATAAATATGGAGGAAGGAGTTATGAGTTAAGAACTAAGGGATTTCTGTTCAAGATGGCACCATAAATAAATGTAATACTCTCCTCTTCCCACAACCATATCAAGATTACACTAAACTACAGACCAACCATCATTCAGAATAGCCTGAAATATGGTTGAATGGAAACCCTACAACTAGTAAATTAAAGAAGCCACACGAAGACTGGTAAGATGGGTGGAGGCACAAACTGGCTGGTGCCACAGCCACATGTGGCAGGTAAAAATTGAGAGGGATATCTCAGCTGCAGAGGTCCCCTTAAAAAGCATGGGGCACCACCCCCACACCAGGACTCCCAGCTCAGTGTTCCAGTGCTAGGAAGAGAAATCTCCACAACTTCTGGCTGTAAAAACCAGTGGGAATTGAGGCTGAGTAAATTGGAGGCTCCTGGACTCCCAGGAAGTTTATTTTAAAGGGCCTGTGCACAGATTTACTCAGACTCACTTTTTCTGAGTTCCAGCACTGGGGCTGAAGCTTGAAAGGCACCAGAGAAATAAGGGGAGGAGCTGATTGTTTGGCATTAGGGTGAGAGCTAGGAGCACAGCTTTCTCCCAGACAGAAGTGCTAATAGAGGCCATTGTTACTTTGATGAGCCCGCACCCCCACAGAGCCAGCAGGCAGGCACCATATCTGAGACTCCATCAACCTGGCTCACATTATTTGCCCCACACTGGCAATTCTCTGAGGCCCCACTACACCCAACTTTCAGACCCACACAAGCTGCTTGCAGTGTCATTTACATTTGAATGGTCTGTCTTGGCTCATACTTCATATTTTCCTAAAATCTCTCAAACAAGCAGCCTCTGGCCTCAACATGCCCTGTAGCTCTTGCTAAATGGCCTGACCCCCAGCACTAAGAGCAGATGGCCTTGGTTCACAGCTTGGCCTTACCTGGGCACCTCTGAGCCCAGCACAAGTAGCACCCATTTACAGACCGCTTTGTAGCTCATGCCAGGTGGCTTTAGGCAGACCAAAATCAGTGGCTGACCTTGGCCTGCACCTCCCAGGAGGTCCCAGAACCAGCACATCCAGTGGAGAGCTTCAGACCACATTAAAGTACCACCATCCAACCACCTTCACAAGCAACATACTCAGCAGGCACAGGAGCTCCACTGAAGTAAGTCCTGCTCTGTGGCTTAAGCCGGTGCCCAGCTCATTCTCTACAGTGGTTGATGGTTGTAGCCAGTTCTTGCAGTTGATTGACCTGGGGGTAAATCCCTCCCACTGACATGCCAACAGCAATCAAGTCTCAACTACAAGAAAAGGGTGCACTAAGCCCACATGGGGGCCCCACCTTGAGTGCTCAGCTTGGCTGTGCCACCAAACCCTACAGAACACCTAATATATTAGACAGCTCTACCAATTGGATGACATAGCAGCTCTACCTAACACATAGAAACAAACACAGAGTCAGCCTAAATGAGGAGACAAGAAACATGTCTTAAATGAAACAATAGAACAAAACTCCAGAAAAATAACTAAACAAAATGGAAACAAGCAATCTACTAGATGCACAGTTCGAACACTGGTTATAAAAATGCTCAATAAACTTATTGAGAACTTTAATAGCATAAAAAAGAACCAGTCAGAAATGAAAGATACACTAATTTAATGAAGAATAATCTACAGGTAATTAACAGTAGAACAGATGAAGCTGAGAAGCAAATCAGTGATTTAGAATATAAGAAAGCAAAAAACAATCAGAACAGCAAAGAGAAAAAAAAAAAACCCTGAAGATAGCATAGGAAGCGTCTGGGACAAGTTCAAGTGTACCAACATGTGTATCATGGGGTGCCAGAAGAAGAGATAAAGCAAAGAATTGAAAAGTGATTTGACCTGTTTGGTGTGGCTCAGTGGATAGAGCGTTGGCCTGCGAACCAAGTGATGCTGGTTCGATTCCCAGTCAGGGCACATAACCAGGTTGCACATCAGGTCCCCATTTGGGGGTGCAAGTGATAGGCAACCATACAGTGATGTTTCTCTCCCTCTCTTTCACTTTTTCCTTCTCTCTACAAATAAATAAATAAACAAACAAATAAATAAATAATTTTTTAAGTGATTTGAAAAAATAATGACAGAAAACTTCCCTAACTTGGTGAAGGAAATAGACATACAACTCCAGGAAGCATAGAGGGTCCCAAACAAGATGAAGCTAAAGAGGCCCTCACCAATACACATTATTAAAAGCTGTGAGAGAAAAATAGTTAGTTACCTACAAGGGAGCTACAATAAGGCTGATTTCTCAAAAGAAACTTGGCAAGCTAGAAGGGATTGGCAAGAAATATTCAAAATGATGAAAAGCAAGGACCTACAATCAAGATTACTCTATCCAGCAAAGCTATCATTTGGAATCTAAGGGAAGAGAAAGAGCTTCCCAAACAAGAAAAAACTAAAGGAATTCATTATCACCAAACCATTATTATATCAACTATTAAAGGGACTTATTTAAGAAAAAGAAGAAAAAACTATGAATAATGAAATGACAACAAGTACATATGTCAACAATTGAAACTAAAAAACAAACTAAGCGGAGGAAGGTAAGATGGCGGAGGAGTGAGGAGAGGCTTCGGTTTCAGGCTCCCGAGACCCATCTGCAGTTTGGACTAATTGCAGACAGAACGTCTCAGTGAGCAGCTGGACACTGGCAGGAATGAGCCTTGGCACTGCTGAATTAGAGAAAATCCATCTGGGAACAACCTGTTTAGTGAGGATAGCGGAGGAAAAGGGGACGAAACGGGATCCCTGACTGGGGCGGCTGCCCAAGCTGCGGCTGGAAGTCGTCGTCGTCGTCGGCAGCCGTCCGTCTCGAGAGACGATGGTGTAGCTTCTTAAGAGTCTATCTGCACCGCCGAGAATGGCTGTGCAGTCCGACTCGGGAGTGACACGGTATCTGTCTCCTCCCGTGTTGAATCGACATCTTGCGATGACGCTGGAGTGTCCTCTCCAGTGAAGCTGAAGCTACAGAGCCTGGGCAGGGTGATATGGAGGGTCTGCTGTTGCCCATGCAGCAGACCCCCCCTCTCTTCGCAGCTGAAGGGTCCAAGGGAAAGACGGAGTCAATACAGCTTGGCTTCAGGTGCGCCGCAGGAGTTGCCGGTGTTGACTACAACGTCAAACCGCCTTAGGGACTCCGGCTCCGGATTTTCTGTCGGGGTTTACTCCCTTAGCCTTTCCCCTGAAGAGGTATGCCGCAAGGCAGCGGAGGTTTTTTGGAGTCAGAGTTTTCCTTCTCTGGCGGCTGGAAGTACACAAAGGCTTTTTGGTGACCACAGGCTGCCCCAGAGAGGAGTCGGGAGGAGAGTGGATCTCTGCCCGCTGGCAGAGACAGGACTCAACCAAGTGGATTGGCGCCGAAGGACAGGAGACAGCGTGCTGCTGGGCAAGTGAGAACATAATTCTCCTTTATATTTTTCTCTAGTGGATGGTGGAAAGGGGAGGAAAGTTTGGGGGTGGTAGGCCATTCTTGAGGAGCGCAGGCGCAGAGGCGCGCTCATCCACTCCCCAACCCTACCCTTGGGTCACGGGGGCGCACATAGGGAAGTGCTCTCACTCACTGACCCAGGTGCGCGGGGCCGGGAGTCCAGGCATCCCTCGGACACTCCCCAACGGACATAAGATCAGTGCCCCAACGGGCACAAGGAGGGCCCACTGAACACACAGAGGACCATGCTCAGATACCCCTAGACAGCTCCCATGGGTGCCGGGCCCCAGGCTGGAAAGCAGAACACTAGCGCAGGCTCTGTTTGTGCCCGCCCAGACGAGTGAGGGAAGGCGGGCGGCTGCAGCACGGGAACAGCGGGCGGCAGCGACTCACAGATGCTCACTTCCACTGAGCACAAGTGTCCGTGGCCCTGCCCTAAGAGGTGAGAGACCAACTCCCGGAGCTCGGCTCAGTGGGACTAAGGGCACCGGGCTGGCGCGCGAGCGTGAAAACACCTCAGCCCGGGGACAACAGGCGCCAATCCCGGGGCAAGCTCTCGGGCCGCCTGCGCGTGCAGGGGCTCGCGCGCAAGGGCACCTCAACTGGCTCCAGCAGGCAGCAAGGGAGCATGCCGTGCCGGCAACCGCGGAATGCACCATTGCGGCAACCACGGGCGCAAACCAGTGCTGCAAGAAACAAGAACCTCTGAACTGCCACACTAGACCAGCTGCAGACGCAGAAAAAGAAGGCAACACACCAAGGCTAAAACGGAGTAAAAACATCGCTCTCTCTTTTTTTTTTTCAATACTTTTTTCTCCCTTTCCTCTTTCTTTCTTCTTAATTCTTTCTTTTCTTTCTTTCTTTCTTTATTCTTTTCTTTCTTCTCTTTTCTTCGGTTTTTTTTGGGGGGGTTGGGGGGTATTTTTTATTTCCTTTTACAATTTTTTTCTCTCTTCTTTCTTTCCTCTTTATTCTTTCTTTTCTATCTTTCTTTGTTCTTTTCTCTCTTCTCTTTTCTTGGGTTTTTTTGGGGGGGTTGTGGGTTTTTTTTTCTTTTCTCTCTTTCTCCTTTCTTTCTTCTATATTCTTTCTTCCTTTGTACTTTTCTTTCTTCTATTTTCTTGTTTCTTTGGGGGGGGTGTTTTTTTTTCTCCCCTTCCAAAAAGAATAACAAACTTTATCTCTAACGTGTTGCATATAACCTCTCCTTCTCATCCTTTCTCTTTAATCGTTGTTTATTCGTTTGTGTGTCTAGTTTAGCCCCCCTATCACTCTAAATAATAGAATATAATTACTATATAAACCCAATACAATACAATCCCACTTTCTTACTATATTATGCATTTTTCTATCCTTTTCTTCTATTTTTATTAACATACAATGTAAATATTACCTATTGGCTTACACAGTCTCAACTATTATTAATCTATCATCCCTCTATCAAAAATTATATTTTTCCTCCCCAAAAGCAACCCTTATCTATTCTTCTTATAGTATAAAAGCTCTAATCTCTTTACATTTATATTAATACGGGCTCGTTGGCTGACGATAGCAGGATAGAGTGGGGGATACTTTTTGAGGATGTGGGTCTCCTGCCTGGGCTGTGTGCTTATGTTTTTAACAGCATATCCACAAAATAACTCAAGACAAAGTGGATAGAGTGACTCTCAATCAACTAGCCAGAAGGAAGATCCTATCAAAGAACATCTGAAATATAACCAAACAGCATAAACAAATGACATAAAGGGTAACTCAAGAACATCAAGCTCAGGATATCAAAGAGACTGCACCACTGAAACCACCAGATCTCCGATAAAGAATCTCGCACCACAAAGGAGGGAAGTCAAAGCAGACTACCCCCCAAAAAAACACAAATAAATAAATAAATAAATAAAAACAAAAAGAATCCAACATGGTAAGATGCAAAAATAACCCCTCAATGAAGAGAAAAGAGGAATCCTCAGAAAGAGAGATAGATGAAATAGACATAGCCCAAATGTCAGACATGGAATTCAAAACAATGGTGGTAAAGAAGCTCAATATACTCGACATCTTTAAAATCAACTATGATAACCTCCAAGGAAGTTACCAGCAGCTCCAAGAACATTACAGGGAACTTGCAGAGAACGACACCAGCATAAAAAAAGACATAGAAACTGCTAACAAGAACCAGGAAGAACTTAAGAATGCAATCTCTGAACTGAAAAAACACAGTAGAATCAGTCAAAAGCAGACTAAACGAAGCAGAGGATCTGATTAGTGAGTTAGAAGATAATGTAGAGAAAAATTCCCAGACAATACAGAAAATGAAAAAAGATTGAAAAAATATGAACAAGATGTAAGGGAATTACAGGATAGCATGAAAAGAAATAATATCAGGATCATAGGAATTAGAGAGGGAGAAGAAAAGGACCATGGAATTGAAAAACTGATAGGAGAAATAGTGACAGAAAATTTTCCGAACCTGATGAGAGAAAAAGCTATACAAGTTCAGGAAGCATAGAGAGTTGCAATGAAGAGGAACCCCCAAAAACCCACTCCAAGGCATATCATAGTTAAAATGGCAACATTCCAAGACAAAGAGAGAATCCTAAAAGCAGCAAGAGAAAAACAGCAAATAACTTACAAGGGAGCTCCAATAAGGCTATCGACCGATTTCTCAACAGAAACATTACAAGCCAGAAGGGAATGGTCAAAAATATTTCAAGCAATGAAAAACAAAGGCCTACAACCAAGAATACTCTACCCAGCAAGACTCTCATTCAAAATAGAAGGTGAAATAAGGAGTTTCTCAGACAAAGAAAGACTGAAAGAATACATCTCCACCAAACCAGCATTGCAAGAGATGCTAAAGGGAGTGTTCTAAGAAAAAAGAAGAAAAGAACAAGAGAGGAGAGGAACAGAGGTACAAAGGGAAATGAATAAATACACGTCAATAATAACCTTAAATGTAAATGGATTAAATGCTCCAATTAAAAGACATAGGGTAATGGAATGGATAAGAAAACAGGACCCACATATTTGCTGTCTACAAGAAACACACCTGAAAACAAAAGATTTACACAGACTGAAAGTAAAGGGATATAAAAAAATATTCCAAGCAAACGGACCGGGAAAAAAAGCCGGGGTAGCAGTCCTCATATCAGACAAAACGGATCTCAAAACAAGGACAATAAAAAGAGACAAAGAAGGACATTTCATAATACTTAAAGGAACAATCCATCAAGAAGATATGACTTTGATAAACATATATGCACCCAACATAGGAGCACCCAAATACATAAAGCAAATACTAGAAGACCACAAAAAGGATATCAACAACAACACACTCATAGTAGGGGACTTCAACACTCCATTATCAACAATAGACAGATCATCAAAGCAAAGAAACACCAAGGATATACAGGCATTGAACAACACACTAAACCACATGGATCTAACTGATATATATAGAACTTTTCACCCCAAAGAAGCAAAATATACATTCTTTTCAAGTGCACATGGGACATTTTCAAAGATAGACCACATGATACGTCACAAAACAAGCCTCAACAAATTCAAGAAAATTGAAATCATATCAAGCATCTTTTCAGATCACAATGCCTTGAAACTAGAAATCAACCTCAGAGAAAATAATCAGACACCCAAACTCATGGAGATTGAATAACATGCTATTAAATAATGAATGGGTTAACAATGACATCAAAGAAGAAATCAAGAAATTTCTAGAAACTAATGATAATGAGCACAAAACAGCCCAAAATCTGTGGGACACAGCAAAAGCAGTCCTGAGAGGGAAGTTCATAGCAATACAGGCATATCTGAAAAGGATAGAAGAATCTCAAATAAAAAACTTAACCATAAAGCTACAAGAACTAGAACAACAACAACAAACAAAGCCTAGGGCAAGAAGAAGGAACGAAATCATCAAGATCAGAGCAGAACTAAATTACATAGAGACTAAACAAACAATCCAAAAGATCAACAAAACTAGGAGCTGGTTCTTTGAAAATATAAACAAATCGACAAGCCTCTAGCCAGTCTAATCAAGAAAAAAAGAGAGAAGACTCAAATAAACAAAATCAGAAATGAAAGAGGAGAAATCACGACTGATACCTCAGAAATACAAATGATAGTTAGCAATTACTTCAGACAACTGTATGACAAGAAATTTGACAATCAAGAACAAATGGACAAATTTCTAGAAACATACAACCTTCCAAAATTGAATCAAGAAGAAGTGGAAAGTCTCAACAGACCAATAACAAAAAAGGAAATTGAAACAATAATCCAAAATCTCCCTGCACACAAAAGCCCTGGACCGGATGGCTTCACAGGTGAATTCTACAAAACATTCAGGGAAGAGCTAACTCCTATCCTCCTCAAACTGTTCCAAAAAATCCAAGAAGAGGGGAAAATCCCAAACTCTTTCTATGAAGCCAGTATTATCCTAATCCCAAAACCAGGTCAAGACACAACAAAGAAAGAAAACTACAAGCCAATATCACTGATGAACATCGATGCTAAAATCCTCAATAAAATATTGGCAAACAGGATCCAGCAATACATCAAAAAGATCATACATCATGATCAAGTGGGCTTCATTCCATGGATGCAAGGATGGTTTAATATTCACAAATCAATAAATATAATACATCACCTAAACAGAATGAAAGACAAAAATCACATGATCATATCAATAGATGCAGAAAAAGCATTTGATAAAGTACAACACCCATTTATGATGAAAACACTCAGCAAAATGGGAATAGAGGGAGTATACCTTAACATAATTAAGGTTATATATGAGAAGCCTGAAACCAACATCATACTCAATGGACAAAAACTGAAAGCATTCCCCCTGAACTCAGGAACTAGACAAGGTTGTCCACTCTCTCCACTCCTTTTCAACATAGTGTTGGAAGTCCTAGCCACAGCAATCAGACAAGAAAAAGAAATAAAAGGCATCCAAATTGGGAAAGAGGAAGTAAAACTTTCATTATATGCAGATGACATGATAGTATACCTAGAAAATCCTATAAACTCCAGTAAAAGACTACTCGATATAATAAGTGAATTTGGCAAAATTGCAGGGTACAAAATAAATATACAGAAATCTAAGGCATTTCTGTACACCAACAATAAAATAGCAGAGGCAGAGACAAAAAAGAAAATACCATTTACTATAGCAACAAGAAAAATAAAGTACCTAGGAGTAAACTTAACCAAAGAGATAAAGGACCTGTACCCTGAAAATTACATAACATTGAAGAAAGAAATTAAGGAAGAAACAAATAAATGGAAGCAAATACCATGTTCTTGGATGGGAAGAATCAACATCATCAAAATGGCCATACTACCCAAAGCAATTTATAGATTCAATGCAATCCCTATTAAAATACCAATGACATATTTCACAGACCTAGAACAAATACTCCATAAGTTCATATGGAACCAAAAAAGACCCCGAATAGCAAAAGCAATCTTGAGACAAAAGAACACAGCAGGAGGAATCACAACACCAGATATCAAACAATACTACAAAGCCACTGTAATCAAAACAGTCTGGTACTGGCATAAGAACAGACATATAGATCAGTGGAACAGAATAGAGAGTCCAGAAATAAAGCCAGGCCTCTATGGTCAACTAATATTTGATAAAGGAGGAAGGAACATAAAATGGAGCGAGAAGAGCCTCTTTAACAAATGGTGCTGGGAGAACTGGGTAGGGACCTGCAAAAAAATGAAACTAGGCCACCAACTTACACCACACACGAGAATAAACTCAAGATGGATCAAAGACTTAAATGTAAGCCGTGACACCATAAAAGTCCTAGAGGAAAACATAGGCAAGAAAATATCAGATATCTCACATAACAATCTCTTCACGGATACATCTCCTAAAGCAAGAGAAATAAAGGAAAAAATAAATAAATGGGATTACATCAAACTAAAGAGTTTGTGCTCAGCAAAAGAAAACATCAGCAAGATGGAAAGGAAACCAACCATATGGGAAAACATATTTGTCAATGACATCACAGACAGGGGACTGATTTCCAAAATATATAAAGAGCTTATATGGCTCAACATCAAGAAAACAAACAACCCAATTAAAAAATGGGCAAAGGACCTGAACAAACACTTCTCCAAAGAGGACATACAGAAGGTTCATAGACACATGACAAAATCCTCAACATCATTAGCCATCAGGAAGATGCAAATTAAAACCACAATGAGATACCTTTTTACACCAGTCAAAATGGCCATCATCAACAAATCAACAAACAACAAGTGCTGGCGAGGATGTGGAGAAACGGGAACCCTACTGCACTGTTGGTGGGAATGTAGACTGGTGCAGCCACTATGGAGAACAGTATGGAATTACCTCAAAAGATTAAAAATGGAACTGCCTTTTGAACCAGCGACTCCACTACTAGTATTATACCCGAAGAATCTTGAAACACCAATTCAAAAGAACTTATGCACCCGTATGTTCATTGCAGCACTGTTTACAATAGCTAAGTGTTGAAAACAACCTAAGTGCCCATCTGTAGATGAGTGGATCAAAAAACTATGGTACATTTACACAATGGAATACTATGTAGCAGAAAGAAAGAAGGAACTCCTGCCATTTGCAACAACATGGATGGAACTAGAGAGAATTATGCTTTGTGAAATAAGCCAGGCAAAGAAAGCAAAATACCATATGATATCACCTAATACAGGAAACTAAAGAACAACACAAACAAAGGAACTAAATAGAACAAAGAGCAGAATAGCAGTCAATAGGTGGGAGGGGAGAGGTAGAGAAGGGGGATAACTAAGGGAAGGGTTTAGTCAAAGAACCTGTATAAAAGACTCATGGACATGGACAACGGAGAGGGATATGATTGCGGGAGAGGGGGTGGGTTGGGTGGGGGAGAGAAATTTGGGGAAAAGGGGACAACTGTAATTGAAAAACCAAAAGAAAAAAAACAAAAACAAACTAAGCTAACAAGCAGAACAGAACAGACTCATAGATACAGAGGACATTTTGATGAGTGCCAGTAGGAGGGATGACTGGGGAGATCAGTGAAAAAAATGAAAGTATTAAGAAATAAAAATTGATTGTTACAGTATAGTCATAAGATGTAAAGTACAGCATAGGGAATATGGTCAATAATATTTTAATAGCTATGTATGGTGTTATATGGGTGTGAAAATTATCAGTATAATCACTTAGTAAGTTATGTAATGTCTAATCACTATGATGTACACCTGAAACTAACATAATAATGTACATCAATTGTAATTGAAAAATAAAAAATGAGTAATAAAAAATAAATACAGGCCTGATTGGCATAGCTCAGTGGGTTCAGCATCATCCCACAAGGCAAGATGTCACAAGTTCAATTCCCAGTCAGGGCACATGCCTGGGTTGCAGGCCAGGTCCCTGGTTGGGGGTATGCAAGAGGCAACCATGGTGTTTCTCTCACACATCAATGCTTCTCTCCCTCCCTTCCTCTCTCTCTAAAAGTAAATAAAATATTTATAAAAAAGAAATATAGCAGCTTCTAGAAGCTAACAAAGGCAAGGAAACAGATTCTCTCTTAGAGAATCAAGAAGGAATACAGTCCTGCTCACTCATTATGGCCTTCTTACCTCCAAAACTAAAAGACAATAAGTTTGTGTTGCTTTAAATCACCAAATTATTACAAATTTGCTCTTTACAGAAGCAATAGTGAACTAATACATCTGGAATATCAAAGAAAAGCTAGGGGTTGTGACTGATGAAGAAAGTATGGAGGTGAGTAGTACAAAATTATGAGATGAACTTAGAGAATAAATAGGGCTGAATGATCAGGGCCTTTCAGTCAATGGGTGGGATCCTGGCTTTTACTCTAAATGATGTAGCGAGCCATTGGGGACTATAGAGCAGAGGAGTAAAATTATTTAACTTACTGTATAAAAGACTTACTTGCTGCCATGAATATGCAGGTAGGTAATGAGTAATGGGTGACTATGGGCATACCCAAATTGGTGCCACCATGAGGAACTAACATCAGTCTTAACATTACAGAGTAAAACAGACTTCACTTAAGCCATTCACTAAACAAATAAAGAAGCAAATATCAAGAACAAGCCCTGGGTGTGGGGGAGTGGGAGACCAATACATATAGGTGCTACAATATTTTATCTATAATGTCCAATGTCTAACAAAAAATATGAAATATGCAAAGAAACAGGAAAGTAAAATTGTACACAAGAAAAAAATCAGAACAGAAGCTTTCAATTAAAATAAACTATGGAAACCATGCTTAAAGAAGTAAAAAATAGGGGAGGGGCTAGTTAAGGAATATATATATATATATGACCCATTGACATGGACAACAGGGTGGGGATTGACCGCGGGAGCAGGGGGCTGGACAGGTAAGGGGAGAGCAATATGGGGGAAACTGGGACAACTATAATAGAACAATAAAAAAAAGTAAAAGAAGAGTATAATGCCATTCTCATGTTGAATAGAGAATATCAATAAAGAAATAGAAATTACAGCGGTACCTCAGTACTCGTTGTTATTAATTCTGGAACTCATGACAAAGGTTCCAAAACCGATGAGTACCAAAGTGTTTTCAAGCTACCATGAGACTGATGAGTCAACTTCTGTTTCATTGCAAGAGAGGGGCACCAAGTGGTGAGAAAGTGCCAAGTGCTGAAATTTTTTTTTCATCAATATGCAACGACTACATGATCTGATGAGTTCTGAAGCCAATGAGTACCAAGGTATGACTGTATTCAAAAACCAACCAAAGGAAAATTATGGAGTTTACACATATAATAACAGAAATGAAATTTTCATTGAAGGAGATTAACAGTAGATTTTAGCTAACAGAAGCAACAATTAGCAAATTTGAAGACAGATTTATACAGAATATGTAAACTGAAGAACAGAGAGAAAAATAATGTGAAAAAGTGAACAGATCCTCAGAGACAAATGGGACACCATTAGCACACTACATATGCAAAATGAAACTATCAAGAAAAGAGAGAGAAAGAAGCTGAAAAGATTTGAAAAAATAATGGCTGAAAATTCTCAAATATATTGAAAAATAATGACCTAGACATCTATGAAGATCAATTCACTCCAAATAGAATAAGCTCAAAAGGATCCACAAACACTTTGTAGAAAAAATGCTAACAGTCAAAGAGAATGAGAACATCTTGAAAGCAGCAAGAGAAAAACAACCAAAGACTTCTGGACTGACATGCTCGGTCTCCCTCTACAACTAGAACAGAATACAACTACCTCAAAACAAAAGATAACTAGAAATTCCAGAAAATAAAACTACACGAAAGCCAAACGTACAAAGTTATAAACCAGTGGCACTCGTGAGGCAGATAGGAAAAGCAAAAGTGGGCAGTGCTGTTTGCGGTAGCACCAGGGACAGCGGCTGGGAGAGCAATCCTGGCTGCAGTAGAGCTGCAGCAGCTCGCAACCCCAACGCTGGGTAAAGCAGTCACCGCATTGCCTCGGACGGTGAGGCCCAGAAGGCGGGAGGACAGATCCCGCTCTCCCAGCAGAGAATAATGGCAGGAATCCATCTTGGACCCCCGCTCCCCACACAAAGCGCCCTGGTAGCGCAAAATAGGTTGCGGATCGCCACCGGTCACTGGGTTGTGATGAGTACACAGGCTCTGCCCCCTATAGCCGGCCCAAGAAGGAAAGCAAAACGCAAATCTGTCAAAATGAGGCAGACGACTATAGAAATCCTGGTGGCGCAGCTCACCAGGCAACAGATGAAGAACCTGACAGATGAACAAATAAGAAACCTGTCAGAGGCTCAGTTCAGAGCTATTGTTATAAGGTGGCTTGCAGAATTAACAAAAGATTTGGAAAAAGACGAGAAAGGATTGAAAACCACTCATACTGAAAAAAACAAAATCACATACGAGACAAGTGGTAAGTGAATAAAATCCAAAGTTCAAATCAACAAACCGGAACATAGAGAAGGAACAGTCAACCAGTGTGGAAAGAGGAAACAGAAAGCAAGGAAAGTGAGAAGAGGATCAGAAACCTCTGGGACAGCTATAAGAGATTGAACATAAGAATTATAGAATTGCCAGAGGGCGAAGAAGAAGAACCAGAAATTGAAAAATTAAGTGAAAATATAATAAAGCAGAACTTCCTGAACTTGGGGAAGGAAATAGACTTACAGGTCCAGGAAGCACAGAGAGTTCCAAAACAACTGGACCCAGGGAGAACCACTCCAAGACACATTATAATCAAATTGTCAAAAGTTAAAGATAAAGAGAGAATCTTAAAAGCAGCAAGAGAGAAGAAAAGAATCATATACAAAGGGGTCCCAATTAGACTATCAGCTGACTTCTCAAGGGAGACCCTGCAGGCAAGAAGGATTTGGCAAGAAATATTCAAAGTAATGAAAATCAGAAACCTACAACCACAAATACTCTATCCAGAGTAACTGTCATTCAGAATAGAAGGGCAGAGAAAGTACTTCCAGGACAAAATAAAACTGAAGGAGTTCATTTGATCCAAACCACTATTATATGAGATGTTAAAGGGACTGGTTTAGAAAAAGGAGGATCAAAACTATGAACATTAAAATGAAAACTGCATCACAAGAACCAACAACAGAAGCTAAGGAATTGAAACAAGGCAAACTAAAAAGGCAATGAGAGTGGAAAAAGAACTATAGGTATGGGGAACATATTGGAGGGAGGTCAGCAGGGAGGGGTAAGGGGGTAAGGGAAGGAGATGGTATAGGAATTAAGAAGCGTAGTAGGAGGGAATGGAGTAAACAGGAAGAGGTTGAAAAGAACTATATGCACAACCAATGGACATGGACTAAAAGGGGGTGACAACTGGAGGGCGGCCCCCGGATGGAGGGGAGCAGAGGGAAGGGAAATTGGGACAACTGTAACAGTAAAATCAATATAACATATTTTTAAAAAACTTTAAAAAAAATTTTTTTTAAAAAGAAAAACAACACATCACTTACAAAGGAACCACAATAAGATTAACAGCTGATTTACCAATATAAACAATGGAATCCAGAAGGCAGTGGAATAACAGGTTCAAAGTGCTCCTAAGAGAAAACTGTCAACCAACAATGTTGTATCCAGCAAGCTCTCTTTCAAAACAAAAACTGATGGAGTTTGTAGCAGCCAACCTGTTTTACAAGAAATAATAAAGGGATTTCTCTAAGCCAAAAGCAAGTGACCTCAGACAGTAATTCATATCAACAATGTGGACACCCTTGAAAATATTATATTAAGTAAAAGAAGCCTAATATAAAGGTCATGTATTATTTGATGCTGTTTGTATGACATATCTAGAATAGGTAAATCCATAGAAATGGAAAGCATATTAGTAGTGGTCAAGAGCTTGGGGTGTGGGAGAAATGGAGAGTAACTGCTTAGTGCATACAAAGTTTTCTTTTAGAATGCTGAAAATGTTTTTGAACCAGATAGAGAAGGAGGTTGAAAAATATCATGAATGCACTAAATTCCATTAAGTTGTTTGTTTTAAAATGGTTAATTTTATGTTATGTAATTTTCATCAATAAAAAATTGGATCAAAATTTTAAAAAAAGAAAGTAGATAAAAAACAGAGAGATAAACAGGATGAAAAATAATATGAAGAAACAAAGAAAGGAGATATAACATTTAATTACAAGTTTCCTAAAGAATAATTAAGAAAGAATAAAATATAGAATAAAGTTATTAGAACCAATAAGAAAAAAGTATTTAAACTAGTAAACAGAACTTAAACAGGTCCTGGTTCATAGTACCTACGTGAAAAGTTAAGGAAAAAAGAGTCATATTCAGACATATTCTGATAGTATTTTTATATTTGGATCAGATAAAAATTCTACAAAGATCCAATCAGAAAAACACAGGTTACTCACAAAGGAGTAAGAATCAAGGAGGCCCTGACCAGGTGGCTCAGTTAGTTGGAGCATCTTCCCATACACCAAAAGGTTGCAGGTTCAATTCTCACTTAGGGCACATACCTGGGTTGCAGGTTCAGTCCTGGTGGAATCAATGTCTCTGTCTCTGTCTCTCTCTCTTTCTCTTTCTCTCTCTCTCTCTCATCAATAAACATATCCTTGAGTGAAGATTTTTTAAAAATAACCAAGGAGGCTTAAGATTTCTCCATAGCATCAACTTCAGTAGAAATGTCACAATAGTACAGAAATTTGAAGAACAAAATTCTTTATTCAGCCAAGGGATCAAGAAATCTATTTCTCAAGATCCTTCTTGAATTATTTTAATGCATAATATGTGCTATGCATATATGAATATGTACTACATCTGAAAGCCAAATACTCAAAAATAAAAAATTTTAGTATAAGATACTGTTAGTAAAATTCAAAAGCAATTTAAAATGTAGAGACTGAAACAGTAGTATGCTGGTAAATATTTAACAACCAGATCTAGAATGGAAAGAAAAGCCCTCATTTGTAATAACTTCTATGGGGTAAGTCCTCCTACCATGACTGGTTTCCAGCTACCAACATAATTTGTCAAAAAATTTTAATTATTATCTCAAACTATATATCAAAATTAATTGTATAAGCATTAACACATCATGTAAGAAACATTAAAACCTACTATAAAGCTATAGTAATCAAAACAATGTGATACTGACACAAAGATGGACATATTGACCAATGGAATAAGAGCTCAGAAATATCAATAAATCCTTACACAATGGTCAAATGACTTTTGAGAAGGATACCAAGACCATTTGATGTAAAAAGGATGGTCTTTTCAACAAATGGTGTTGGGAAATCTGAATAGCCACATGCAAAAGAAAGAAATTGGAGCCTTACCTAACATCATGTCTAAAAATTCATTCAAAAAGGATCAAAGGCCTAAATGTAAGAGCTAAAACTATAACATTCTTTGAAGAGAACATAAAAGAAAAACTTTATGGTTTTGGATTTGGCAAGGATTTCTTGTATATGACACCAGAAAGCATAGGCAACACAAGAATAAAATAGCTAAATTGAACTACATCAAAATCAAAAATATCTGCTCATAAAAGGACATAATCAATGGAATTAAAACGTAAACCACAGAATGGAATAAATATATACAAATTAGATGTGTGATAAGGGATTAATATCCAGAATTTACACAGAGCTTCTACAACTCAGCAACAACAAAACAAACAACCTAATTAAAATATAGCCATAGTGCTTGAGTAGACATTTATCTAAAGAATATTTACTATTGACCAATTAGCACATGAAAAGTTGCTCAATATAACTAATCCCTGGGAAAGACAAATCAAATCACAATGAGATAGCACCTCCGGCACATTAGAATAGCTACTAATTAAAAAGCAAAAAGTGTTGGAGATGTGAAGAAATTGGAACCCTTGTGCACTGTTGGTTGAGATGTAAAATGGTGAAACTGCTATGAAAACTGTATGGTTTTTCCTCAAAAATAAAACATAAAATTACTATATGATCCAGCAATTCTACTTCTGAATATATACCCAAGAAAATTGAAAGCAGGGTCTCAAAGAAATATTTATACACCTGTGTTCATAGCAGCATTATTTACAATAGCAAAATGTAAAAGCCACTCAAGTACCCGTCAATGGATGAATGGATAAACAACATGTGGCACATATACACAACGAAAAGCTATTTAGCTTTAAAAAGTAAATTCTAACACATGCTACAACATGGATGAACCTTGAAAACAGCATGTAAGTCACTCACAAAAAGACCTGTATTGTGTGATCTCACTTATACAAGGTACCTAGAGTAGTCAAATTCAGAGACAGAAAATAGAATGGTGGGTACCAGTGGCTGTAGGTCTGGGGAATGAGGAGTTAGTATTTAATTGGTACAGAATTTGAGTTTTTCAAGGTGAAAAGAGCTGTTGGCAGTGATGGTTGCAGTATGATGGCACAGAGTTCTACACTTTAAAATAGTTAAGATGTAAATTTTGTGTGTAGTTTGTCATAATTTAAAAACTTTTAATGTAAGAAAAACACATAAAATAAAAAGCATTCATAGTAATACTAAAAAAAAAGAAAGAAAGAAAAAGAAAATGTAAGAGCATTCCCTACCCAAACCCTGAAAAGTTTAAAAGTCAGCTGGAGAAGGAGGATCTGGCAAAAAGACAGAGGAATGGGCAGGGAGATAAGTAGAGAACTTGGACAGTGCTGTATCTCAAAAACCAAAAGAAGAGGTATCAGGGAAAGAGTGTGATTCTCTGGATATGTGGGTATTGTGATTCCCATGTGATATCTTTCTCCTTTTATCTCTTTTTAAAAATAACTATGTACTTCCTCTCTGTATCTTTCTTTGTCAATTTTTTTTCTTTCTCTCATTTTTGTTTCCTTTATGAATTCCTTCTCATGATATCTTTCTCCTTTAACCATAAAAAGGAACTGAATATATTATTTTATGTGTTAAGTATTTATGATCATTTTATTTATTAAAACAATTAATGAATGGATTTTTATATTTAATATTAAATAAACACAAACATACAACCAAATAAGTGTACTATTGGCCCTTGATTGATTTTTTTTCTGTCAATAAGTGTCTCACAGTTAATGAAAAAAAGATTTACCACCTCACCTGAGGAATAGAGCCATTGTTCAACAACAACAAAAAACGTACTCATTTCTTTGTGATGTTTCTTTCTTTTTTTTTAAGATTTTATTTATTTATTTTTAGAGAGAGGGAAGGAGAAAGAGAGGGAGAGAAACATCAATGTGTGGTTGCCTCTCTCAAGGCAAGGGCTGTGATGTTTCTTTTTTGAAATGCACTTTTCACTTAAAATATTTTAGATATACCAAAAAAATACAGAAAATAATTTAATAAACATATATATGAACATGTTGCCATGTTTGTTTCTGAGACTTGTCTTGGAAAATTAAATATTACAACCCTCCTTTGACTTTCTCTTATTCTATTCCCCTTCTCTGCTTCTTAAAGATAACTCTTACTCTTAAGGTAGTTGTCAACAGTTATAAGGAATCCTTTTGTAAAATAATGAATTAGCCAGTTACTGTTTCTTGGATGCTGGCAGAAGATATGATACTCCAGGAACAGAAACAAAGAACAATTTACTATTCACAGCAACAGCAGTTTCAGCATATTTGCACCAATATTCTGAACACAAAGAGGGCCAGATGACACTTTTATACACAGTGGGTTGCGTTACAGCAAAGAAGCTATGGGTTCAGGAACTTGAATTTTTATACTAAGTAATAAGCATGGCTGGCTTTGCCCAAAAGGAGACAGTATCTCTGTCATTCACGTCTTGACTACACATTCTTCTAAAGATAGTTCAGAACAAAAGGCAGTCAGTGACTCATTTGCAAGATGTGTTGACATATAAAAGACCAATGGAGAACTTTTTCCCAGTATTAGTGTGTTCCTTTCTATCCATGTTTTAATACTTATGCTGCATATAAGCGTACTCCTAAAAAAAATATGCTGTACTTCTTTGTGTCTCTAAACTTTATATTAATGTTATCATAGTGTACATATGACATTTTTTACTCATTATGTTATCAAAATGTATTCATGGTTTTAGTTCACTTAAAGTGGTAATAGTATTTTACTATGAGAATATATCACAATGTATTTATCCATTCTCCTGTTGATGACATTAAATGTTTTCATTTTTCTTTTAACTCTTACTACATTACTGCAGTAAACATTTTTGTACATGTCTCTCTGAACACAGGTTAAGAGTTTTTCCTAGTGTTTATATTAGAATGAAATTGCTGGGTCTTAGTTTCATTTTCAGTTTTTCAGTTGCTTCTTTTCTAAGCAGAATCTTGATAACACTAAAATTTTAGTGGTCATTTGTGTGTGGCATTCAAGCCCTTCCTGCCAGCAACCCCATTTCCTTTTTGAATAATCTTCCATCATGCCTCCTGATGGAGATCTTCCCCTCAGACTCCAATCAACAAGAGGGACAATGTAACCTAGGCAAGGTGGATTAGATGTTTTCACAGATATTGATTGAGTGGTTTAAGAGTAGTAGAAACAACTGGAAGACAAATTCATCACAAAATTGATGCCCAATCCAGGTGAGGTATGCTGCATGCCCTCAGCTGTGGCCCCTTTGTCCAGGCCTCTGGAGCGCTCCCAGTGCCCCATCTGTGTTCTAAGCCTAGTTCTTATTCTGCCATTGAGAATATGTGCCAATAATTTCACTTCATGCCTGAGAGAGCTACAGTCAAATCCTGTTGCTAGGAAGTAAGAACTCTGGTTGACAGATTATGGGGAAAAGCAGAAGAGGGTGGGGAAAAAAGAGAAAGAGGGAGAAATAAGAATAAAGAAAAGGAAGGAAAGACAAGGAAAATAAACACAACCTTCACTTTTTTAAGTTCAGAAAACAAATTTTACTAAGTAAGCAGTAAAAATGTCTCTTCAGCAGTGTTAGTAAGGCTTTGCTGGCAAAGTTTTAAAACATGTAAAAGGATAATAAAAACAAAGCAATTACAATGTACTGCTTACTGAAATAATAGGCAATGTAGCTTATTTTGCAAAAATAAGATTGCTGTCTCTGGTTATGATTTTTTTCCAAATATCAATACCGTAATACTTTCTACATAAAACATAACTTTTTCCTTTGTCTCCTACTGTAAATTGCTTATATGAATCTGTTAGTAAGTGGATATAGATCTTTGATTTAGAAAAAAAGATAAAGTGTGTTAATGTTTTACATAAAAAAGGAAATAAATACTGTAAGCAAATAGAGAATGAGGTTTTTCTTTTTCCTATAGAACCTAAGATTATTGTGTGCTGTGCTTTTTGATTGCTACATAACACACTACCCTAAAACTTAGTGATTTAAAGTAACCACTTTATTTTTTGCATATTTGTGTGGGTCAGGAATATGGGGAAGATTCAGCTGGGAAGTTGGTCTCTGACCTGCCATGGGGTCAGCCAGGGTGACTGAGGCTAGGCCCAGTTCCAGGATGGTTTCTCTGCTCACCTGTTTGTACCTCAGGCCCCTCAGCCTCTCTCTTCATGTGGTGTCTTTTTCTCTAGAGATTCTCACAGCAAGGTGTTTTAAGTATTTTCCAGTCTTCTAAGAGGAAGGAAGTGGAAGCTGTCAGGCCAGTCAAGGGATCTGGCTGGCATCACTTCTGCCCTGTTTTGTGGTCAGTGTAGTCACAGAGCCAGCCCAAAGTCAATGTGGTAGAGGTGTTGATTTGCTCTGGTTGTAGGAGTGGAAATGCACATCTCAAAAGAGTGTTGGAGATGGGTGTGCAGTGACATTAGAAGATACACTCAGCCACACTGTGAAATAATGCTTGTTCTTTGTTAGTTCACAGGGTCTTAAAATCAAGAGATCCTCAACTAGAAATAAGGATTTTTTTCTTTATTAATTTTTACTTTATTTTCTTTATATAATTTTCCTTTGAAATTAGAAAAGCCGTTCATGCTCCTGTTAAGTGAAACTACCCAAAGATATATTTTCTAAAGTTAATAAAACCTCTCCTTGCACTCATTCGATTCCGCTTTTCTGCTGCAACCAATGTGTCCTTCCACATTTTTCTCCGTGTTCATACAAACATACACAAACACTCACACTGCAGATACTCATTGGTGGTTGTTTTTAGAAAAGCAGGTTAACAGTATGCCTCTTACTCTGCAATTTCCTAGTCACTTAGTAGACCATGGGTGTCCCTCCAGGCCTAAATCAAACTGATTTTGTTAAGGACTACATAATATTCCATGGTTGATTGAAACTAAAATTTAGTCAACCATTCTCTTTATAGCAGAGATTTATGTAGTTCATTAATATCCTGCTTCCCTTCTATGCACACATGGTTGAAGTTTAGTAGCAACAGCCTGCTCTTCTGCTTGAGGCAGCGTGAACACACACACTCAGCCTGGCTTCCTGGGTGATCATGGTGAGCACAGCTCTCCTACAGTACTGCCTTATGCATGTAGTGTGAGCAAGAAATAAACTTTTACTGTTTTAAGCCATTGACTTTTTGAACTAAATCAATTTATGTTCATTTCAATTGGATAAACTAACACATCCTAATGTGAACAGCCCTACTGGTGGACATTAGTTTGTTTGGGGACCTTTGCCCCTGCAAACAATGCTGTGATCAATTTCCTCAATATAGATATATCTAATCATGCTGGTACTTTCATTTTATAGGCTAGACTACCAAAAGTTAATTTCTGGGTCAAAAGATTTTAATTTTTAATAGATATTTTTAGACACAATTCCCAAATGATTTAGCAGTTCAAACTCCTACAGGTGAAGTAAGAATATTTCTCATTCATTTTAATTTTTGTAAATTTAATGAGTAAAAAAAGGTATATCTTATTATTGCTTTCATTTGTATTTCTCACACCAATTCCCAGCAATTCACACATACACCAGCAATATAGAAATGCAAAACATTTTAATTTTTCAATCTGATGGGTTAAAAAAAGTATTATTGCTTTCATTTGCATTTTCTCAATCAATTTTTAGCTGTGTATTAGCCATCTAAAGTTTTCACTTTGTGAAATGTCTCTTTATGTGCTTTTATCCACTTTTCTATTGGATTGTCTTTCCATATCAATTTATAGGAGTAGTGGCGTGCTAGAAATAACAAGTGTAACATTTTACTCAGAATACTGTCTGTCTCTTTTCTTTGCTTATGATATATTTTTGCTGTTCAATATACAAAAGTTATGTATTAAATATTAAAATAATCTGTTAGAAAGATGGAAAACTTCTTGTCATGATTGTGCATCAATGTGAATGGACTTAATAGTATTGAATTCTATACATAAAAACAGTAAAATGGTAAATTTTATGTTATGTGTGATTATCACAGTAAAAAGAAACACATCTGACTTTTTCTTACTGCTGCTTCGTTTCCTTTTCTGCTTAGGAAGTTCTCTCCCATCCTAGGTTATAAACATAATCTCCTAAATTTTTTTTATATTATACTTTTGTTTTTTATATTAAAAAATTTAAATTCATCTGTAATTTATTTATGAATTTGATATGAGGTAGTGTTTCTCCAGCTGTTTAATTATATCATCTTGATAGTTCTCTTTTATTTACATTACTACATCTATTTTCTGGCTTTATTTTAATATAAATTAGAAATTGCTGCCTCATGTATTTCTACCAAAGTCGTAAGTTATTTTTTTCTAAGAAAACTATGAGATTTTTAACAACTGATGGGATTTCTAATCACTCTTAGGGAAACAAACAAATACATACATACATAAATTAAATCATCCCCAATGAAGTTATTCTTTAAATAATTAACTTATACACTTCTAAACATGCAATTGGGAGTATTATTTAAATTTTATATTATTGATTATGCTCTTACAGTTGGCCCAGTTTTCTCCCCTTAGCTTCCCTCTACATAGCAGCCCCTGCCCTCACTCACTCAGTCAGTCCCTACACTGCAGTCCATGTCCATGGGCTCTGCATATATGTTCTTTGGCTACTCTATTTTCTATGCTGTACTTTACATCCCCATGACCATTCAGTAACTGTCATTTGAACTTCTCTATCATTTCACCACTTTTGCCTATCTCCCAAACCTGCCTCCCACTTGGAAACCATCAAAATGCTCTCTGTATCTATAATTGTTTTTCTTCTGCTGGTTTCTTTATTTTTGTGAGATTCAGTTGTTCATAGATATGTTTTTGTTGCTATTTGTTGGGGACCCCTGACTCGCAGAGATCCCCTGGTATTGCAGATGAAATGAAGACTTCCCAGCAGCTCGTGCTAGGGGAGAGAAGGCTGGCAAATGTCTAAGAGACACATGCCTCTATTGCCTTTCTCCAAGGTCTTTTATTGAGTGCAGTAAGCTTAAGGGCATATAGCATGCACATAAAGCTCATCAATCAATGTTAAACAGTGCTGATTACAGAAAACAGATATTGTTCAGAGACAACAATTAAAGGAATGTTGAGATCTCCCTCAGGTCAGGGTGTATTGGACACAAAGATTTCAGATGGCCATAAAATAGGGAGGGTAAGTTCATTTTGAGTTAAAGTTAAAACCTCTGTTGCTGGTATGATAAAGAGAGCAAGCGAGGTAAAAGAACAGGGCAAACTTCAAAGGACATAAAGCATTTTCTCATGGCCCATTTCCCACTGGGGCCCACTGGCTATAGCATCAAGGCACATATGCACTGAGCTTTCCCAGTTTTCCAGTCAGGTCTTACAGGCTTTGTTTCCTTCACTTGGCTTGCGTGGAGCTCCAAGTCTTGATACTTTTCCCTGACAATATTGTTCATATTTTTTATCTTCTTCTTAAAGGAGATCATTTAACATTTCATATAATGCTGGTTTGGTGGTGATGTACTCCTTTAACATTTTTTTGTTGTTGTTGGGAAGCTTTTTATTTCTCCATCGATTCTAAATAATAGCTTTGCTGGATAGAGTAATCTTGGTTGTAGGTCCTTGCTTTTCATCACTTTGAATATTTCTTACCAATCCCTTCTAGCCTGACAAGTTTCTTTTGAGAAATCATCTGACAGTCTTATGGGGGTTTCCTTGTAGATAACTAGTTTTCCTTTGTCTTTAACCTTTGGCATTTTAATTATGATGTGTCTTGGAGTTGGTCTCTGGATTTATCTTGTTTGGAACTCTCTGCACTTCCTGGACTTGTATGTCTATTTCCTTCAACAAGTTAGGAAAGTTTTCTGTCATTATTTTTTCAAATAGGTTTCCAATTTCTTGTTCTTTCTCTTCTCCTTCCATCACAACCATGATGCAAATGTTGGTACACTTGAGTTGTCCCAAAGGCTTCTTACACTATCTCCACTTTTTTAAATTCTTTTTTCTTTCTTTTCTCTTGTTTTTCTATTACAGTTGTCCCATTTTTCCCCCATTGCTCCTCCCACATTCAATCCCTATTCTGTTATCCTTGTTCATGGGTCATTCATACTAGTTCCTTGACTAGACCCTTCTCCTTTCCCTTCTTTCCCCTCTTTTCCTCCTCCCCTCTGGTCATTGTCAGTCTGTTCCTTGTTTACCTGCCTCTGGTTCTAGTTTTGCTCATTTGTTTGTGTTGTTCATTAGTTTCCTGTATTAAGTGATATCGTATGGTATTTGTCTTTTCGCTGCCTGGCTTATTTCACTAAGTATAATACTCTCCAGTTTCATCCATGTTGTCACAAAAGGTAGGAGCTCCTTTCTTTCTTCTGCATAGTATTCCATTGTGTAAATGTACCATGGTTTTTTGATCCACTCTTCTACTGATGGACACTTAAGCTGTTTCCAGCATTTGGCTATTGTAAATAGTGCTGCTATGAACATAGGGGTGCATAGGTTCTTTTGAATTGGTGTTTCAGGATTCTTCAGGTATAATCCTAGCAATGAAATCACTGGGCAAAAGACAGTTCCATTTTTAGTTTTTTGAGGAAATTCCATACTGTTTTCCATAGTGGCTGCAACAGTCTGCATTCCCACCAACAATGCACTAGGGTTCCCTTTTTACCACATCCTCTCCAGCACTCATTGTTTTGAATTCTTTTTCTTCTTACTGTTCTGATTGGTTATTATTTCCTTATATTCCAAATCACTGATTTGATTCTTGGCTTCATCCACTCTACTGTTGATTCCCTGTAAGTTGCTCTTTATTTTAATTAGTGTAATCTTCATTTCTGAATGAATTTTTTTTATGCTGTTGAGATCTGCACTAAGTTCCTTGAGCATTCTTATCACCGGTGTTTTGAATACTGCATCAAGTCGCTTTCTTGTCTCCATTTTGTTTAGTTTTTGTCTGAGGTTTTGTTCTGTTTTTTCATTTGGGCCATGTTTCTTTGTCTCCTCATTTTGGCAGCCTCCTCATGTTTATTTCTATGTGTTAGGTAGAGCTGCTAAATAGTCGGTGTCCTGTAAGGTTCAGTGGTACAGCCTCCCCTATTACCCAGGCTAGGTACTTGTGGTGTTTCCACTGTGTGAGCTATGTACTCCTTCCTTTTGAAGTTGAGCCTTGACTATTGTTGCCATGTCCAAGGTCAGCCACCACCTGTGTTCTGTGCAGGGTCACACAACATAAGCTACAAAGCATTCTGCAGATGGTTGCTACTTTTCCTAGTCTTGGAGGTGCCCATGTAAGACCAGGCTGAGAACTGAGGCCAACTGCTGCTAGTACCAGACCTGGGGAAACTTAGTGAGAGGTATGGGACTCCCTGAAGCCAAATGCTGCTTGTCTGAGAGAATTTAGGAAAAGCTGAAGCATGTACAAGACAATCCATTTATATGGAAAAAGCCACTGGAAACAGCTTTGGCGGGCATGAATGTTTAGGGTGGCTGAGCATCAGAGAATCACCACGGGGGGGGGGGGGTCAACAGTGTGAACAAGGTTGGTGGAGTCTCAAATATAGCACCCACCTGCTGGCTCTGTGACTCTGTCTGAGGAGATCTCAGAAAAGGAAGAGTGGCCTCTGCCAAAACTTTTGTCTGTGAGAAAGCTGTCCCCCACCTCTTTCCATGATGCCAGATAATTCAGGTCCTCTGTATATGTCTCTGGTGCCTTTCAATCTGCTGTCTCCATGCTGGAGCTCATAGGGAGTGAGCCTGGGTAAGTCTGTGCCCTTTAAGAGGAACTTCCAGTGAATTCAGCACTTTTTGTCTTCTTGACGGCCAGACGTTATGGCTACTTTCCTTCCTGACACTGGAACCCTGGCCTGGGGGACCTGGTGTGGGCTGGAACCCCTTGCTCCTGAGGTAACCCTCCCAATTTTTATCCATCATGTGTAGGTGTGGGATCAGCCCTTTCTGTGTCTCTTCCCCTTCTGCCAGCCTCAATTAGTTTCTTCTTTAATTCTGTAGTTGTAGGACTTTCATTCAGCTTGATTGCTGATGGTTCTGAATTATGATTGTTTTATAGTTTAGTTGTACTTTTTATGTGGTTGTGAGAGGAGGCAAGCTGTGTTTTTCTACACTGCCATCTTGATTGGAAGTCCAAGAGTATTTTTTTTAATGTTTGCACTTATGTAACTAAAATAAAGTTGAAATTTGGAGTTACTCAAATCAATCAATATGAGTGATAAAAAAAATGTATGCTGAGGCTTGAATTAAACACTTTGATTAATCTACAACAATTACCAATATCCATTTCATTTTATATATTTTAAAAACTGCCTAGTCACTTTTGAGTATTAGCTTCATGTTTTTATTTTCTTCTTTATATTACCTAATATAACAAGATTAAAATTAAAATAATACCTCAAATTATAGATACATAGCAGCTATAAATAAGCCTCACATTAATTTTTTTCTAAGAGTGCTATTGTTAATGAGTACAATTGCTGGGAGGCATTTTCAGTGGAAAGAGTTGAAAAAATGGATTAAAAAATCTTGATTGCGAACTAACATTTTTTATTTAAACTTAACTTCAAAGGACTTCAATATTTTGCTTTATCTTTGAATTATAATATCACTTCTATCTTCCACTAAAAATCTTGGCTGCTAAAATCTTTAATCTAATTACATATTTGCTTTATCCTGATATGTATATTCATAGAAATTTAAAAATATACTTAATAAACATAAAATTTATAAATGTTCATTTATAATGTATATTTAATATAAATATATTTTATGTTGTATTATATTTCACATAGCATAGACTTTCTTTTTTTATTGTTTGCAATAGAGCAGATGTCCCCCATCTTTGCCCTTTGCTGCCCTCCACCTAGCCCCTGCCCCCTGGCCTTCATTACACTGTTGTCTGTGTCCATTGGCTATGCACATATATTCCTTTACTAATCTCTTCCAGTCCCCTTCACCCTCTGCCCCTCTGAGATCTATAAGTTTGTTTCATATATCCATGCCTCTGGTCCTATTTTGTTATTAGTTCCACATATAAGTGAGATCATATGGTATTTGTCTTTCTATTCACCAATGGTACATCTGATAACACCAGGAAGGAAAACAATCCAATTAAAAAATGGGCAAAGGACCTGAATAGACACTTCTTCAAAGTGTCATACAAATAGTCAATAGACATATGGAAAAATACTCAATGTAACTAATCATCAGAGACATGCAAATTTAAATTACAATAAGGTATCACCTGGCTGCTGTGGCTCAGTGGATTGAGCGTCGGCCTGTAAGCCAAGTGTCGCTGGTTCAATTCCCAGTCAGGGCACATGACTAGGTTGCACGTCAGGTCCCCAGTTGGGGGTACGAGTGAGAGGCAAGAACACAGTGATGTTTCTCTCCCTCTCTTTCTCCTTTCCCTTCTCTCTACAAATAAATAAATAAATAAACAAACAAATAAATATTTTTTTATAAATTACAATAAGGTGTCACCTCACACCTTCCAGAATGGCTACCATCAATGAATCAACACACAACGAGTGATGGTAAGGATGTGGCGAAAAGGGAACACTCATGCACTGATGTTGGGAAGGCAAGATTAGTGCAGCCACTGTGGAAAACAATATGGAGCTTTCTCAAAAAATTTAAAATGAAACTGTCATTTTGTCTAGTGATCCCACTTCTGGGGATATATAAGAATACTGAAACACCAATTCTAAAGAATACATGTATATGTACTGCTGTGTTCATAGCAGAGTTATTTACAATAACCAAAATCTGGGAACAACTCAAGTGTCCATCAGTAGATGAGCAGATAAAAAAGCGATGGTACATTTACACAATAAAATATTACATGGTTATAAAAAAGAAGGAACTCTTACCCTTTGTGACAGCATGGATGGACCTGAAGATTATTATGTTAAGCAAAATATGTTATTTATTTTATATAAAATAGTTTATTATATATAATGGTTTTCAAAATAACAACTCCATATTACTATAGACAATTAGACTACTGAATGAAGTTAGGAATTTTTTTGTAGCTTTATTTCTGTTTAGAAGATTTTCCATTAGCAATGTGAGATGTAGAGTGATTCAAGATGGCAGCAGAGTAGGCAGAAGGTACACTCACCTCCTTCCAGGACCAAGCTGGAATTACAACTAAATTGTGGAACAGTCATCCTGAATAAACAAATGAAAACTAACTAAAGAGAAGTCTAATAATGAATAATTTACGCAAGAAGCCACATCAAGACTGGTAGGAAGGAAGGTGATGCCAAAAGACCTGGCCCCACTCCTATGAGTGGCAGCTGAGGTTCCAGAGAAATGTCTCAACTTTGGAGGGTTCCCCCTCAGAAGCATGGGGTCTCAATCCCAAGCAAGGCTCCCCAGCCCAGAGAACCAGAGCTTGGAGGAAGCACCCACATAAAATCTAGCTGTGAAATCACCAAGGATTCTGTTCATAAGGGAGATACAGGAGTCTGCTAAAGATGTATGTGCCCTCTTAAAGAAACACTGCACAAAGTTTTGTTTGCAGCCACTCATCCTGGGCTCTGGTATAGTGAGGGCCACTCAGAGCAGAGCAGAGTGCTGTGAGGAGAGACTGGGCTGTATGGCTCTGGGGAGAGAGCTGAAGGAACAGCCACCAGGATCCCTGTGCTAAGTCATTCTCCCATACTGCATATTCCATCTTCCTTGGTTGGAGCACTTCATGCAGCATCAACCTGGTGCAAAGCAATAGCCCCACCCTCTGGACACACTCTTACCCCTCCCAACATAACTTATTCTCTGCTGAGGAATCAAATGCCTTGCCCAGTTGTAAAGTTAGAGCAGACTCAGGGGGTGTCAGTAACTGAGTTGTATGGTTTTGGAGTGGGGGCTGTTTCTCCTACTTTCCTGTGAACCTGAGTGGCACTACCCACTCGCAGGAGATCTGCTAGCTCACACTTTGGGCTCTCAATAGTCCCACCTACCCAATTCCTCATGGCTCCACCCTGCCAAGAACTGGGAAAAATGTGACACAGACTGAGTTGTGTGGCTCTGGGTTGGGGCCACCCCCCACTTCCACCAAGCTGGACCAGCACCCTCTATTATGGAAGATTCACTAGCCCTACCCTCCCAACACCCTAAAGCTTACCCTGCTGAGCTCAGGCTCATCCTGGTAGAATCTGGGGAAGACTGAGTTGTGTGGCTCTAGGACAAGGGCCAATTTTCCTTCACATGCCTAAGCAGTGCAAAGCTCTCCCTTCACATGGCCAAATATTGGTCTGTTTGGGCCTGATAAATTCTGCTGGCCTCACCCTGAAAACTCCCTGAGGCCCTGCCCCACCACAAATGTGTGCAGGCACCAAGTGTTGGCAACTGGACTTGGTATACCCAGGAACTTTTGCTGAGTGGCCTCAGACACAGCACTGGTACCAAGTTTAAACCTATATCAATCTGGTAAACACCACTTGCCCTACCTGGTGACTCACTGATAATCTACCTTATGCAACTTGAGTATCATGGAGGCTCTTTGAGTGACTGCATCTAACAGGCAACCAGCAGGATAGGAGGAGGCAGATCTTGGGGCACCTTGGGACTTCTGATGAACTTCTCTTGAGCCAAATGCTGGTAAAAGCCAAACTTGGTGTGCAGCTTGGCCCTTCCCATGTGTACCAGACCCAGCAGAGGCAGTCACAAACTTTGGATCATTTGTAACTCCAAACTGTATGCTCAGGGCCAGTCACAGGCAATATCTTATATTGGCCAGCAACAGAGTTCCTCCAAGAGGCCCAGAACCAACACACCTAGTGGCCATCTTCAAACAACATGAGAGCAGGATCCAATAAGCTTCACAAGAGCATATTCAAATAGAGATCTCAACAGGCACCAGACCCTGTGGAGGTGCATTCTGCATTGTGTGGTCAGCACCTACGCAGTAGCTCGCACGTCATGGTCAGGGTTGAGACTCGTAATAAGCCAACCTGAGGGTCAATCCTACACATGAGTGGGCCACTGGCAATAAAGATTCAATTATATTAGGAGGGCCCACATAACCCATACAAGGGACATTTCTAAAACACCCATCTCAGGTGATAAAGGAGACTGTGCCACTGGACTCCATAGGACAAGTATTATATAGGGCAACCCTACCACGACTTGGAGTCATAGCAGATCTACCTAATACACAGAAACAAGCACAAAGATGCATACAAAATGATAAGAAAAAGAAACATGCTCCAAATGAAAGAATAGAACAAATCTCCTGAAAATAAGCTCAATGAAAGGGAGGCAAGCAGCTTATCAGATACACAATTCTGAAGAATAATTATAAGGATACTCAAGGGCTTAGTAAGAGTATGAGGTACTTAGTGAGAACTAAAGAATAAAAAGGACAAAGAAACCATAAAAAATAATGAGTCACAAATTAAAAATACAATATCTGAAATGAAAAAATACTGGAAATGTTAAATAGGTTGAATGAAGCAAAGAAAAGAGAGAGGACCCTAATAAATAAAATCAGAAATTAAAGATAAGTAACAACTGACACCAAAGAAAATATTATGAACAACTATATGTCAACAAATTAGAAAATCTGGATGAAATGGATAAATTCCTAAAAACATACAATCTTCCAAAACTGAAACAGGAAGAATCAAAGAATCTGAATAGACAGACTATACCTGGTGAAATTGAAGCAGTAATCCAAAAACTTTCTACAAAAATAGTACTTGATCAGATAACTTTACAAGTGAATTTTGCCAAATATTCAAAGAACTAACACCTAGCCTTCTCAAACTATTCCAAAAAATTCAAGAGGAGAGAAGACTCCCAAGCTCATTTTATGAGACCAGACTATCCTAATTCCAAAATCAGATAAAGACTCTACAAAGACAGAAAATTGTAGGCCAACATCCCTGAAGAACATTGATGCTAAATTTCTCAACAAAATATTAGCAAACCAAATCAAGCAATACATTATAAAGATCATTCACCACAACCAAGTGGGATTTATTCCTGGGATGCAAGGTTAGTATAATAACCACAAATCAATAAATGTGTCACACTACATAAACAAAATGAAGGATAAAAATCACATGATTTTATCAATATATATGAAAAAAGTATTTGATAAAATCCAGTACACATTTATGATAAAACACACTGAGGAAAGTGGGAATAGAGAGAACATAATTCAACATAATAAAGGCCATATATGACAATACCACAGCCATTATTATACTCAATAGGCAAATACTACCAGCATTTCCCTTAAGACTGGGAACAAAATAGAAATGTCTGCTTTCACCACTCTTATTCAATATAGTATTGGAAGTTCTAGACATAACAATCTGATAAGAAGAAAAAATAAAAGGCATTCCAATTGGAAAAGAAGTAAAACTTCATTATTTGCAGATGACATGATACTGCATGTAGAGAACCCTGAAGAGTCCAATGAAAAAGTACTAGAACTGATCAATGAATTCAGTAAAATAGAAGGATACAAAATAAATATCTATAAATCAGTTGCATTTTTATAAACCAAAAATGAACTATCAAAGAAAAGAAACAAAAAACAAACTTATAAAACAATCCTATTCACAATTGCTCCAAAAAGAATAAAATACCTGGGAATAAAGTTAACCAAAAATATAAAATACCAGTACTCAGAAAATTATAGGACACTAAAGATAGAAATTGAAAGATACAAATAAGTGAAAGCACATCCATGTTCATAGATAGGAAAAATTAACATCATTAAAATGTGCATACTGACTTCCTGTCAAAATGGAGGCATAGGTAGATGTGTTTCACTACCATGCAACCAAGAAAAAATTACAACCAGATCTCAAAAACAAATAACAACCAGAACCATCAGAAAAATGAGCTATATGGAAGTCCAACAACAAAGGATTTAAAGAAGCCACATATATCCAGATAGGTAGGAGGGGTGTAGTTGTGGAGATGGGGCAGAGAGGTGGTGTGCCTTGGACAAGTGGCAACAGTGGCTTCAGCAGAATTAATGGTCCCATACTCAAGTGCAGTGGATAAAAATCAGGAGGGACACCATAAGAATGAGTGATCCCAACCCCAGGCCAGACCACACAGCCCAGGGTTGCAGTGCTGGGAAGATAAACTTCCATTACATCTGGTTGTAAAACCTGTGGGGTTTGGGGCAGTAGAATAAACTACTGGATTTTCACCACTTACAGGGCCTGCATGGTCTTAGAAGGTACACAAACCTCAGGACATCACTGGAAGGGCACCAACTGATACAGGAAGTGCGTGAAGTGGTTGGAAATGGACAAGGCCAGGTAAATTGCCAGAAGCCAGGCATTGTCCCCTCTCTATCTCCCACCACAAACAGAGTCACGAAGTGGTGAAGTGGGTGGCCCTGCCCTGGTAATTACCTAAGTTTCTGCCGCACACAATTTATAGGTGCCTATGCTACATAGGCCATACTACTAAGACAGGGAATAAAAGCAGCTCTACCTAATACACAAAAATAAACACAGGGAGGCTGCTAAATTAAGGAGGCAAAAAAATATGGTTCAAATGAAAGAAGAGAACAAAACCCCAGAGAAAGAACTAAATGAAACGAAGATAGTCAACCTATCAGATGTAGAGTTCAAAACACTGGTGCTCAGGATACTCGAGAACCATAGAGTATGGGAGAAAAAATAAATAAAGAAAGAAAGGAAGGAAGGAAGAAAGGAATGAAGGTTACAAAAGTGAAATAAAGAAAAACATACAGAGAACCAACAGTTAAGGGAAGGAAGCTGGGATTCAGATCAATGATTTGGAACAAAAGGAAGAAATAAATATTCCCCCAGACAGAAAGAAGAAACATGAATGCAAATTAATTAATTAATTAATTAAACAAGGAGAGCCTTAGGAACCTCTGGGACAACTTAAAACATACCAACATCCGAATCATGGGGGTGCCAGAAGGAGAAGTGGAAGAGCATGAAATTTAAAACGTATGTGAAAAAATAATGAAAAAAAAACTTCCCTAATTTAGCAGAGAAAACACACCTAAAAGTCAAGGAAGCACAGAAAGTTCCAAACAAGCTAGACCCAAAGAAGACCACACCAAGACACATAATTAAAATGCCGAAGGTTAAAGATAAAGAGAGAATCTTAAAAGCAGCAAGAGAAAGAAAGAGAATCAACTACAAAGGATTTCCCATAAGACTGTCAGCTGATTTCTCAAAACTAACTTTGCAGGAAAGAAGGGACTGGCAAGAAGTATTCAAACTGATGAACAGCAAGCGCCTACAACCTAGCCTACACTATCCAGCAAAGATATTATTTAGAATGGGAGGGCAGATAAAGTGCTTCCCAGACAAGGTAAAACTAAAGGAATTCATCATCACCAAGCCATTATTACATAAAATGTTAAAGGGAATTATTTAAGAAAAAGAAGATCAAAACTATGAACACTAAAATGACAACAAACAGGACTTCCGGCTAAGATGGAGGTGTAGACAGACACACTGCATCTACCTCCACAACTAAGAAGGAATACAACTACCTCAAAACTAGAAACAACCAGAAGTTCCCAAAAATCAAACTGCATGGAAGTCCAGCCAAGAAAGATATAAAGAAAAAATAACTATACAGACATGTAGGAGGGGTGGAGCCGGAGCGGAGATGATGCGGTGTGGTAGTGACAGCAGCAGTGGCAGCGGTGGCGGCATTGGCAGTGGCAGCAGCAGCAGCAGTACAGCAGAAAGCGCAGTCATACGTTTTAAAAAGTCAGGAGAGACACCTGGGGAGCATTCCCAGCTCCTCACCGGACCTGGAAGCTCCTGGTCCCAGCACCGGGGAAAATCAAGCCTCATTGCTTCTGACTGTGCAGACCAGTGGGGGTTGGGATGGAGGCAGAAACTACTGGTCTCAGCAGAGTCCACTTGTTTAGAGGGCCCCCACAGTTCTAGAACATCTGCAGACCCATCCACTCTGGGAACGATGGCCAAGGCAGCAGCTATAGGGGTGCCAGATGAGATGGAAGTGGGAGAGGTGCCTGGAAAAGGGACGAGTGGTGGGCAGGCGGCATTGTTCCCTCTTGGACCCCTCCCCAACATACAGCGCCACAACGTGGTGAAACAGATCGCCCTGCACTGACAAATTCCTAAGACTCCACCCCTTACAATGTAACAAGAGCGACACCTCTACCTGGGACAGAGAGGCAAACAAACACAGGAGCCTGTCAGAATGAGGAGACAGAGATAGAGAAGTATGGCCCAAAAGGAGGAACATATCAAGGTTCCAGTGGGACAACTAAGTGCTGAGGAGATAGCCAACCTCACAGATGAGGAGACAGACAACCTAACGGATGCAGAATTCAAAACACTGGTGATAAAGATGATCACAGGCTTGACAGATATGCTTGAGTATGGCAGACGCATAAGAAAAGAAGTAGAGGCTATGCTAAGTGAAACAAAGGAAAATCCACGCAAAACCAATGGTGAAGGGAAGGAAACCGGGGTTCAGATCAATGATTTGGAACATAAGGAAGAAAAAAACAGTCAAGCAGTGCAGAATACAGAAGCAAGAATTGAGAAAAACTTCCCAAATTTTGTGAAGGAGATGAACATACAGATCCGGGAAGCATGAAGGGTCCTGGGCGAGCTGGACCCAGAGGGGACCACAACAGGACACATCATGATTGAGATGCCAAAGGTGAAAGATAAGGACAGACCCAGGGGCATCAAGAGAGAGGCGGAGGGTTGCCTACAGGGGGGGTGCCTATAGGACTATCAGATAATTTTCAGAGGACACTTTGCAGGCAGGAAGGGACTGGCAAGCAGTATTCAATGTGATAAAGGCAATCTACAACCAAGATTACTCTATCCAGGAAAGCTATCATTTAGAATGGAAGGGTAGATGAAGTACTTCCCAGACAAAGTGAAGCTAAAGGAGTTCATCATCACCAAGCCATTATTAAATGAAATGTCAAAGGGACTTACTTAAGAAAAAGAAGATCAAAACTATGAAATCTAAAATGACAACAAACTCACAACTATCAACAACTGAATCTAGAAAATAAAAACAAAATCTAACTAAGCGAACTAGAATAGGAAAAGAATCATAGGTCTGGGTATCATTTGGACAGTTATCAGCTGGGAGGGAGGAGGGGGATAAATGTGGAAATAGTGAAGCGACTAAGAAGCATAAAGGGTTGGTACAATATAGACAGGGTGATGTTAAGAATAATATAGGAAAAGGTGAAGACAAAACTTATATGCATGACCCATGGACATAAACTAAGGGGGGTGGAATTGCTGGAGGTAAGGGGGGTACTGGGCAGAGGGGAGCAAAGGGGAAAAAATGGAACTACTGTAACAACATAATCAATAAAATATACTTTAAAAATGACAACAAACACAACTATCAACAATAGAATCTAAAAAGAATAAAAATAGAAACAAACTAAGCAAATAACCAGAACAGGAACAGAATCACAGTTATGGGGATAATTTGGAGGGTTATAAGCTGGGAGGTGGAATGGGGAGAATGAGGGAAATGGCACAGGGATCAAGAAGCATTACCCTGGGGAACAATTTTTAACATAATTCCTGTTTAGTTCAAATTTTCTGCTGTTTTAGACTTAAATAGGCACGCTGATTTCAAAACTGCAGATAGTTGTCTTCTATCACGTCAAGTTTTTCTCTACAGGTTATCTTAATGCTACCATTGTAGGCTGGATTGAGGGAAGCAGTAGTGCTCTCCTATTGGCTGAGAGCAAACCTCCCTCGAGTGGGGAGGGATGGGGGATGACCTTGGAGGCCAGCAACAGGTTCATACTTGTCTAGGCTATTCAGTTACACATGAGACAGTGTGGTGAAATGTTGTGTGTTGCTATATATAGTGAATTGTATTCTGAAGTGTAGTCCGAGTTCTTGTCTGTATACAAGGAGTTAGCAGAATTTTTTTTTTACATGTGTACTGATTTCCTTTCCTTCAGATCATGTCTGCCTCTGCTATTTCTTGTTGTACATGCCTAAACAACCCTGATTCATTTTGTTATATCTGTGGCAGTTTCACCATTCCCAGTCAAAGGACAAAGATCAGCGAATTTGTCAGGCAAGCCTCTTTTGCATATTTTAAAGTAAAACTTGGTGATCAAGATAAGTTTTGGGCCTCTCACAAGGTATGCAAGCAGTGTGTCGAGAGTTTATAGATGTGGACAAAGGGAACATGTGATAAATTGCCATTTGGTATACCTATGTTTTGACGAGAGCTCAGAGATTATTCAAGTGATTTTTACTTTTGTATAGGGAAAACGTCAGGATATAACAAGAAAAATAAATGTAAAATAGAGTATCCTAGTCTACCATCAGCTATACACCCAGTGCCTCATTCAGCTGAAATCCCAGTGCCAGTTTTCATTGAACTACCCTCTATAAAAAAACAAGAGTATGGTGAAGAACAGCAACGATGAAGATTTTGAAATTCAAGATGAGTCAGTTCATAAGGGATTTGATCAGCATGAGTTGAATGATTTGGCACGAGATTTGGGACTATCCAAAAAGGCTTCAGAATTCCTAGCATCAAGGCTGCATGGGAAAAACTTGCTTGAAAAAGAAGCGAAGTCGTCCTACTTTCGACCAAGAGAAAGTGCATTTCTGTAGTACTTTCAAAGTGATAGTGGTTTTGTATATTGCCATAACATACATGGTTTAATGAAGAAATTGGGAATTCCAATCTATAACGCAACTGAATGGTGACTGTTCATTGATAGGTCAAAGCGGAGCTTGAAGTGTGCCCCACTTCACTGGTAATTTATTTGGTGCAGTCCCAATTGGCCATTCCGTTTGTTTTTGTGAAGAATATGAAGGCATAAAGAGAGTCATGGATCTGTTGCAATATCACAAGCATAATTGGATCATCTGTGTTGACCTTAAAATTGTCTGCTTCCTTCTTGGTCAGCAACACAGATACACCAAGTATCCTTGTTTTCTGTGTATGTGGGACAGCAGAGCTTGCGAGAAGCATTGGGTGAAGTCAAATTGGCCTCCAAGATCTGACCTCAAACCTGGTGATCCAAACATTCTACATGAGCCACTTGTTGACAGAAAGAACATTCTATTCCCACCTCCACACATAAAACTGGGTCTCATGAAGCAATTCATCAGTTTTGCCAACTGAAAGAGACTGTTTCAAGTATCTCATTTTGGCATTTCCTAGCCTGTCATTTGAAAAGATAAAATACCTTAATATGTATGTTTGGTAGCACAGCTTTACTGCTTGTACATAATTTGACTTACAGTAACAATACATAGCCTTTATATGAATAAAATAACTCTAAATAAACATTCTATTCACGTCATTTTTTCTTTATTTTCCTTTGTATGTACATTTTGTATGATTTTTGGGACAAAGGAAGGGTATCCTGTGCCTTAAAAAGTTGATGTGATAGAGAAAAACTGGGGTCATTTTTGTATTCAGATGCCAAAAGTTAGTCAAGAACAAATGTCAGATCTAACTCAATGAAAATTGTGTTCCTAGTGTAACTGGTAGGAACAAAATAGATAGGTGAGGTTAAGAATAGCATAAGAAACGTAAAAGTCAAAGAAATTACACTCATGACCCATGGACATCAACTAAGAGGGTACAATATTGCTGGAAGGAAGGCAGGTACTGGGCAGAGGGGGCACAGTGGGAAAATTCAGGACAAATGTAACTGAAACCAAAAAGCTGGCATTCTTGCTGCCTGTCACCTACCAGACCCAATAAGCAGAGACAGGGATTGAATGTTTATGGGCGTTTTATTAAGATGGTCAGTGATCTGAGAAGACAGTGGGTTTGTACCCCAACAGATGGTCTTAAATTCCATTATAAGTGGACCCTTTTTATAAAGAGAAGAAAAGTATAGGTAAGGGGTTTGGAATTCAAGGGAAAAGTTAATCAGATAAAAGCTGCAGCGTTCTTTTATCTGTGTCCTGAGCCTGGGTGGTGGTCTTTGTGCCCTGGGTGGCAGTCATCTCACCCTGAAGGATAAAGGCTCAGGATACCATCTTGAATTGCTTATAGTCCTCCTGAGACACAAAGGTGGAACTGCTTACAGTTTCTTGGAGTCAAGATGGGTCATACCTTCAGTTCGTGAAACAACAGTTTTTTACATACATTATTATTAAGCTTATTAGCTATTACCTGAAACTAAACTTTTTCCAACATTTGAGTTCCACATCATAAAAACATAGTCAACATAATATATTTTTAAAAATTAAAAAATGTGCATACTACCCAAAGCAATCTATGGATTTAATGCAAATTTTATCAGTATACCAATGGCGTTTTCTCAGAACTAGAACGAATATTCCAAAAATGTATATGGAACCACAAAAGGCCCCAAATAGCCACAGCAATCTTGAGAAAGAACAAAGTAGAAGGAATAATGCTACCTGATATCAAACTATACTACAAGGCCATAGTAATCAAAATAGCATGTTAGTGGCATAAAAACTGACATATAGATTATTGGAACAGAATAGAGAGCCAAGAAATAAACCCATGCCATTATGCTCAATTAATATTTGATAAAGAAAGCAAAAATATGGTCTGTTCAATAAATGCTGTCGTGAAAATTGGACAGATATATTCAAAAGACATCAAATTAGACCACCTTCTTACACCACACACAAGAATAAACTAAAAATGGATTAAAGACTTAAATGTTAGACTCAAAACCATAAAAATTAAAGAAGAAGACATAGGCAGTAAAATGTGGACATTGCTCATAGCTATATTTATTTGATATATCTCCTTGGGGAAGGGAAACAAAATAAAAAATAAATAAATGGGACTTCATCAAACTAAAAATCTTTTGCACAGCAAAGAAAACCACCAACAAAATTAAAAGACAACCATAGGAGAACATTTTCACCAATGATACACCTGATGTAGTGTTAACATCCAAAATTAATAAATAACATAAAACTCCATATCGAAAAAAATCCAATTAAAAAATTGGCAACAGACCTGAATAGACTCTTTTCCAGAGTACATACAGATGGCCAATAGACATATGAAAAGATGCTCAATGTTACTAATCATCAGAGAAATGCAAATTAAAACCAGAGATATCACCTTATACCTGTCAGAAGGGCTATGAACAATAAATCAACAAACAACAAGTGTTGGTGACCATGTGGAGCAAAGGAAACCTTCATGCACTATTGGTGAGAATGCAGATTGGTGCAGCCACTGTGGAAAGCAATATGGAGTTTCCAGCAAAAATTAAAAATGGTACTGTCATGAACCTGCGATTTCATTTTTGTGAATTTATCTGAAGAAATCAAAACACTAATTTGAAAGAATATATGCACACTTACGTTCATTGCAGTGTTATTCATAATAGCCAATATTTGGAAGCAGCCCAAGTGTCCATCAGTAAGATGAGTGGCTAAAAAGCGGTAGTACATGAACACAATGAAATACTACTTGGCTGTAAATACATGCTTATCATCCTTTGTGACAGCATGTGTCACCTGGAGAGCATTACGCCAAGTGAAATAAGCCAGTTAGAGAAAGACAGGTACCATATATTTCAGTCATATGTGGAATCCAATAAACAAAATATACTAAAAAAGTTTAAAAACTCATTGATAGAGAACAGGTTGAATTTTCATAGGGGACAGGGTTATGGGGCTGGGTGAAAAAGGTGATGGAATTAAGCAAAATTGATTAATTAGTTAAGACAAAAAAGAATGTGCCATGTAAATGCTGTGTTTTTGAGTCTCTTAAAATAACTCTTTTCTCTTGCTGCTTTTAAGATTCTCCCTTTGTCTTTAACCTTTGCCATTTTAATTACGATGTCAGTTGGTGTGGGTCTCACTTAGAGATTTCCAAGGGGATGGGGTGTAGGGGGACTAGAAGAGATTAGCCAAAAAACATATGCATTTATGTATAGCCCATGGACACAGACAACAGTGTGGTGAAGGTCAGGGCAGGGGTGTGGGTTGGGCAAAGGGAGGGAAAATGGGGGACATCTGTAATGGTGTCAAAAATGAAAACTAAAATAACAAATCTGTTACCAGATGCACACACAAAAAGAAAAAACCATCCTCTTTCTTGGCACAGATATGACACCAACAAAAGAGGGTCATTCATTTAAGTTTGTTTTCAATTTTTAGAGATTGTTTTCATTTTTTAAAAGTATATATGGCAGTTTCATGATCCAAAGTCAAAACTGCGATCTTCTGAGAAGCCTCAATTCCACATCATTTGCCTCTTCACTGTGTCCCTTTCCTCCCATACAGTGTTTGGATTATTCTAATGATGTTCCTTCTCAGGAATCTGAGCAAGATCATATGCACATATTCATATTTATTGTTATTTCCACAGTGAGCATATTGTGTATACTGTTCAGCATTTCGATTTTTTCCACCTTACTGTGGACCCTGTTGCTCCCATTGTATCTGTCCACTGTACCCCCAGCCTCTTTGTCATGTGAGTCAAGCTGGGGTACTGAGTCGGGCCCCTCAGATAAACATTCTTCACAATCACAAATAACACAATAAACAATCTTATGCCTGAGTTATTTTGGATTTTTACCTGTGCATCTTTAGAATAGGTTCCTAGAATTTTATTCTGTTAGCATCAGATTTAGGGGAAATGTCTGATAGCTAAAAGAACTGTTAAATTTATTTTGAGACCAAAATAATCATAAAATATTTTCTCAGCCCATTTCATTCCACTCCTGCTGAATGGCATGCACAATTTCCCAAGTTCTGCCTGGGTTCTGGATATAGGGCCCCTGTATGTGAGGATTACAGTGAGGCAGAGATATTTAACTTCAACATGACACTTGATGACAAAACATTCAATTTCTCCTAAAAACACAAGTGAACAGAAAAAAATTAGAAATTAGGTTTCAACTTGTACTCATATGTAATTCATGTCCTTAAGTTAAATAGTAACTATTGAAGCAATATAAATAAAAAGAAGAAAATACATAATATATAACTACAAAACTTAATGCATGTATATAAACAACTCTCGCATTTTAATATATTTTATCATGGTATTTATATTTGGCATTTTGTTACTATTTTGGAATTTTAGAAGTAGTTACATTACAGAAAAAAAATTTTTAAGTATATTTTATTGGTTGTATTGTTACAATAGTTCCAATTTTTCCCCTTTGCTCCCCTCTACACAGCACCACCCCTCCCCCAGCAATTCCACCCCCCGCCCCCAGTCCATGCCCATGTGTCATACATACAAATTCTCTGGCTTCACCCTTTCCTATATTATTCTTTTTTTAAAAAAACAATTAATTATTTAATTAATTAAATTTTTAAACAATAAAGAATAATAATCCCTCCCTTTCAGACTTAAGGCCATTTATAATCTTATAAAGGACAATGGGCGAAGGTCTCGAGCTCCTCTAGCTGCTTCAAGCTGGACATGGTTATCGTCCTAAATACCCTTGGGTCCAGAAATCCCTAATAAGAGTGGGTGTGTGGAGGGGAGGGTGGCCTTCCCACATGGGGAAGGATCGTGCTAATTCCAGGTCAGTTGGCTGTCCCCGGACAACAACGTGTTTGATTTAACAGGCTGGCATCCTTGTATTCCAGCCACTTAGTTCAGTCAAACTGTAGAGTCTCAGGAGGCAGCAATGCAGACAGGATTAAGTGAAACCTACACATACAGACAATCACTCAGGTAATGAGATCATAGGCTTATGCCCTTTGAAAACAGAAAACATATTAATTTATGCAACATAACCCACAAACAAGCCTCTAAATCTATAAGACTGTTTATTGGAAAGATATCCAGTTGCAAAGCTTTTGACATTCTTCTTGCCTATAAATTAAACATCTTTGATGACACCACATAGTTTAACTTTCAAATGAAAACAAACTTTACATGAAAAGAAACTTTAAAGATGGTTAGCTGCACTACTTTATAGTCTACTACTGAGCATTGTGATGGGCACTGAGGTTGTTTCCAGCACTTGGCTATTGTAAATAGTGCTGCTCTGAACATAGGGGTGCATAGGTTCTTTTGAATTGGTGTTTCGGGATTTTTCGGATATAATCCTAGCAATGGAATTGCTGGTTCAAAGACCATTCCATTTTTAGTTTTTTGAGGAAATTCCATACTGTTTTACATAGTGGATGCACCAGTCTGCATTCCCACCAACAGTGCACCAGGGTTCCCTTTTCTCTGCAACCTCACCAGCACAAGTTGTTTGTTGATTTGTTGATGATGGCCATTCTGACTGGTGTGAGATGGTATTTCATTGTGGTTTTTATTGGCATCTCTCTGATGGCTAGTAATGTTGAGCATTCTTTCATGTGTCTATGGACCCTCTTTATGTCCTCTTTGGAGAAGTGTTTGTTCAGGTCATTTGCCCATTTTTGAATTGAGTTGTCTGACTTCTCAGTGTTGAATCATATAAGTCCATATATATTTTGGAGATTAGTCCCTTGTCCAAGGTATCATTGGCAATTAATGTTTCCCATATGGTTGGTTTTCTTTTCATCTTGCTGATGTTTTCTTTTGCTAAACAGAAACTCTTTAGTTTGATGTAGTCCCATTTGTTTATTCTTTCCTTTATTTCCCTTGTCTTAGGAGATGTATCAGTGAAAATGTTGCTACATGGGATATCTGAAATTTTCCCGCCTATGTTTACCTCTAGGTTTTTTATGGTGCCATGACTTACATTTAAGTTCTTGATCCCTCTTGAGTTTATTCTGGTGTACGGTGTAAATTGGTGGTCTAGTTTTATTTTTCTGCATGTCCCTATCCAGTTCTCCCAATACCATTTGTTGAAGAGGCTCTTCTCACTCCATTTTATGTTTTTCCCCCTTTGTCGAATATTAATTGACCATATACACCTGGGTTGATCTCTGGGCTCTCTATTCTCTTCCAATGATCTATATGTGTGTTTTTATACCAGTATCAGACTGTTTTAATTACCGTGGCCTGGTAGTATACTTTGATATCAGGTATTGTGATTCCTCCTACTGTGTTCTTCTTCCTCAAAATTGCTGTGGCTATTCGGGCTCTTTTTTGTTTCCATACATATTTTTGAAGTATTTGTTTTAGGTCTGTGAAAAATGTCATTGGTATTTTAATAAGGATTGCATTGAATCTATAAATTGCTTTGGGTAGTATGGACATTTTAATGATATTGATTCTTCCCATCCATGAACATGGTATATGCTTCCATTTATTTGTATCTTCCCTAATTTCTTTCTTCAGTGTTATGTAGTTTTCTGAGTACAGGTCTTTGACTTCCTTGGTTAAGTTTATTCCTAGGTACTTAACTTTTTTGTTGCTTTGATAAATCGGATTTTTCTTTTAATTTCTATCTCTGAAATTTTATTGTTGGTGTTACAGAAATGCCTTCAATATCTGTATATTTATTTTTTAACCTGCTATTTTGTCGAATTCACTTATTAGGTCGAGTAGGTTTTTGTGGAGTCTATAGGGTTTTCTATGTACACTATCATGTCGTCTGCAAATAATGACAGTTTTACTTCCTCTTTTCCAATTTGGATGCCTTTTATTTCTCTTTCTTGTCTGATTTCTGTGGCTAGAACTTCCAAGACTATGTTGAATAGGAGTGGAGAGAGTGGACATAATTGTCTTGTTCCTGACCTCAGGGGGAATGCTCTCAGTTTTGTCCATTGAGTATGATGTTGGCTTCAGGTTTCTCGTATATGGTCTTTATTATATTGAGGTATGCTCCCTCTATTCCGATTTTGCTGAGAGTTTTCATCATACATGGGTGTTGTACTTTATCAAATACTTTTTCTGCATCTATTGATATGATCATGTGGTTTTTGTCTTTCATTTTGTTTTTGTGGTATATTACGTTTGTTGATTTGTGAATATTAAACCATCCTTGCATCCCTGGGATGAAGCCCACTTGATTATGGTGTATAACCTTTCTAATGTGTTGCTGGATCCGGTTTGCCAATATTTTGTTGAGAATTTTAGCATCTATGTTCATCAGTGATATTGGCCTGTACTTTTCTTTCTTTGTTGTGTCTTGACCTGGTTTTGGAATTAGAGTAATATTGGCTTCATAGAACGAGTTTGGTAGTCTTCCCTCCTCTTGAATTTTTTGGAATAGTCTGAGGAGGATAGGAGTTAGTTCTTTCCTAAATGTTTTGTGAAATTCACCTGTAAAGCTATTTGGTCCAGGGCTTTTGTGTGCCGGGAGTTTTTTTATTACTGCTTCAACTTCACTAGTTGTTATTGGTCTGTTCAGGCTTTCTGCTTCTTCCTGATTCAGTTTTGGAAGATTATATGTTTCCAGAAATATGTCCATTTTTTCTAGGTTGTCAAATTTCTTGCCATAAAATTGTTAATAAAAATTTCTTACAATCTTTTGTATTTCTGTGCTATCGATTGTGATTTGTCCTCTTTTGTTTCTGATTTTGTTTATTTGGGTCCTCTCCCTTTTTTTTTTGATGAGCCTGGTTAAAGGCTTGTCAATTTTGTTTATCTTTTCAAAGAACCAGCTCCTACTTTTGTTGATCTTTTGAATTGTTTGTTTAGTTTCTATGTCATTTAATTCTCCTCTCACCTTGATGATTTCCTTCATTCTACAAGCTCTGGGCTTTGTTTGTTGTTCTTCCCCTAGCTCTTGTAGCTGTAGGGTTTCATTTTTATTAGAGATTCTTCTATCTTTTTAGATAGGCCTGTATTGCTATGAACTTCCCTCTCAGGACTGCTTTGGCTGTATCCCATAGGTTTTGGGTTGTTGTGAGTTCATTATCATTCGTTTCCAGAAACTTTTTTCTTTCTTTCTTTCTTTTTTTTTTAATGTGTTTTATTGATTACAGTGTTACATTTGTTCCAATTTCCCTTCCCTCTGCTCCCCGCCACCCGGTGGCCTCCCTCCCTCCCCTTGTCCCCCCCTTTTAGTCAATGTCCATTGGTTGTGCATATAGTTCTTCTCAACCTCTCTGTCTATTCCATTCCCTTCTACGATGTTTCTTAATTCCTATACCATCTCCCTCCCTCTCCCCCTTCCCCTTCCCTGCTGACCTCCCCCCAGTATGTTCCCCATACCTATAGTTCTCTTTCCACTTTCATTGCCTATTTAGTTTGCCTTTGTTTCAATTCCCTAGCTTCTGTTGTTGTTTCTTGTGATGCAGTTTTCATTTTAGTGTTCATTGTTTTGATCCTCCTTTTTCTAAACCAGTCCTTTTAACATCTCATATAACAGTGGTTTGGATCTAACGAACTCTTTCAGTTTTATTTTGTCCTGGAAACACTTTCTCTGCCCTTCTATTCTGAATGACAGCTTCGCTGGATAAAGTATTCGTGGTTGTAGGTTTTCGATTTTCATTACTTTGAATGTTTCTTGCCAGATCCTTCTTGCCTGCAGGGTCTCCCTTGAGAAGTCAGCTGATAGTCTAATTGGGACCCCTTTGTACATGATTCTTTTCTTCTCTCTTGCTGCTTTTAAGATTCTCTCTTTATCTTTAACTTTTGACATTTTGATATTAATGTGTCTTGGAGTGATTCTCCCTTGGTCCAGTTGTTTTGGAACTCTCTGTGCTTCCTGGACCTGTAAGTCTATTTCCTTCCCCAAGTTTGGGAAGTTCTGCTGTATTATATTTTCACTTAATTTTTCAATTTCTAGTTCTTCTTCTTCTCCCTCTGGCAATCCAATAATCCATATATTGGATCTCTTATAGCTGTCCCAGAGGTTTCTGACCCTCTCATCATTTTCCTTGCTTCCCGTTTCCTCTCTCTGCACTGGTTGACTGTTTGTTCCTTCTCTATGTTCTGGTTTGTTGATTTGAACTCTGGGTTTTATTTCCTCACTATCTGTCTTGTATGTGGTTTTGTTCCTTTCAGTGTGAGTGTTTTTCAATTCTTTCTCATCTTTTTCCAGATCTTTTGTTAATTCTGTAAGCCACCTGATAACAATGGCCCTGAACTGAGCCTCTGACAGGTTTCTTATTTGTTCATCTGTCAGGTTCTTCATCTGTTGCCTGGTGAGCTGTGCCACCAGGATTTCTATAGTTGTCTGCCTCATTTTGACAGATGCGTTTTGTTTTCTTGGGCCGGCTATAGGGGGCAGTGCCTGTGTACTCGTCACAACCCAGCAACCGGCAGCAATCCGCAACCTTTTTCGCCGCGCTGTTGCCCTTTTTCGTCACAACCCAGCGACCGGCAGCGGGCCAGCAACCTTTCTCGCCGTGCTGTGGCGCTTTCTCGTCACTGCCCAGCAACCAGTGGCTATCTGCAACCTATTTTGCAGCGCTGTGGCACTTTGTGTGGGGGCGGGGGTCCAAGATGGATTCCTGCAGTTATTCCGCTAGGATACCGGGATCCGTCCTCCCGCCCTCTGGGCCTCACCGTCAGAGGCAATGCGGTGGCTGCTTTTCCCAGCGTTGGGGTCGCAAGCTGCCGGGGTTAGACTGCAACTGAGATTGCTCTCCCTGCCACTGTCCCTGGTGCTACCACAAACAGCACCACCCCCTTTCTCTCTTCTTACCTGCCCAAAGGGCACCGCTGGTTTATAACTTCATACATTGGGCTTCTGTGTAGCTTTATTTTCTGGAATTTCTGGTTATCTTTTGTTTTGAATTAGTTGTATTCCTCTCTAGTTGTAGAAGGAAACCGAGCATGTCCATCTAAGCCTCCATCTTGGCCGGAAGTCTATTTCTTTCTTGATGTCATTGTTAACCCATTTATTATTTAATAGCATTTTATTCATTCTCCATGAGTTTGAATGTTTTTGAGTTTTTTCCTTGAGGTTGATTCCGAATTTTAAGCCATTTTGATCTGAGAAGATTATTGATATAATTTCGATTTACTTGAATTTGTTGAGGCTTGTTTTGTGACCTATCACGTGGTCTATCTTTGAAAATGTCCCATGTGCACTTGAAAAGAAAGTATATTTTGCTTCTTTGGGTGAAGAGTTCTGTATATATCAACTAAGTCCATTTGATATAGAGTGTTGTTCATATCCTCAATATATTTGGTGTTTCTTTGCTCAAAGATCTGTCCATTGTTGACAATGGGGTGTTTAAGTCCCCTACTATAAATGTGTTGCTCTCTCTATCCTTTCTGAAGTCTTTCAAAATTTTCCTTACATATTTGGGTGCTCCTATGTTGAGTGCATATATATTTACAAGGATTATATCTTCTTGATGGATTTTTCCCTTAAGTATTATGAAAGGTCATTCTTTGTCTCTTTTTATTGCCTTTGCTGTGGAATCTGTTTTGTCTGATATAAGTATTGCTACCCCGGAGTTTTTTTCATGTCCATTTGCTTGAAATACTTTTTTTTCATCCCTTCACTTTCAGTCTGTGTAGATCTTTTGTTCTATGGTGTGTCTCTTGTAGGCAGTAGATATGTGGGTCATGCTTTCTAATCCATTCAGCTACCCTATGTCTTTTGATTGGAGCATTTAATTCATTTTCATTTAAGGTTATTATTGATAGGTATTTATTCATTGTCATTTATTTCCTTTGTACTCGTGTTCCTCTCTGTCTCTCTCTGTTTCGTCATCTTCTAAAAGCAGACCCTTTAGCATTTTTTGCAATGCTGGTTTGGTGGAGATGTATTCTTCTAGCCTTCTTTTGTCTTGGAAACTCCTTATTTCACCTCCCATTTTGAATGAGAGCCTTGCTGGGTAGAGTAGTCTGGTTGTAGGTCTTTGTTTTTTTGTGTGTGTTGGTTTTTTTTTGTTTGTTTGTTTTTTGCCATTCCCTTTTGGCTTGTAGTTTTTCTGCTGAGAAATCTGATAATCGTCTCATTGGAGCTCCCTTGTATGTTATTAGTTGTTTTTCTTTTGCCGCTTTTAGGATTCTCTCTTTGTCTTTCAATGCTGCCATTTTAATTATGATGTGTCTTGATGTGGGCCTATTGGGGTTCATCTTCATTGGGATCCTTAGTGCTTCCTGGACTTGCGTGACTCTTTCTCTCCTGTTAGGGAAGTTTTCTGTCATTAGTTTTTCAAACATGTTTTCTATCCCTTGCTCTTCTTCTCCTTCTGGAATTCCTATGATATGGATATTATTATGTTTCATGTTGTCCTGCAGCTGTCTTAAAACCTCTTCATTCTTGTTCATTCTTTTTTCATTTTGTTGCACTGTCTGGTAGTTTTTGTCTACGTTGTCTTCCAGCTCACTGATTTAATCTTCTGCTTCATCTAGCCTGCTTTTAATTCCTTCTACTGTGTTCTTCAATTCAGAAATTGTATTCTTCATTTCCTTCTGGCTCTTATTAATAGCTTCTATGTTTTTTTTTTTTTCATGCTGGTGTAATTATCAGTAAGTTCCTTGTAGTTTCCTTGGAGTTCCTTATAGTTTCCTTGGAGTTCTTTGTACTTTTCCTTGAGCTCGCTTATCTCATTGAGCTTCCCCATAATCCATGTTTTGAATTCCAGGTCTGATAGTTTGCTTCCCTCTATTTCATTTAGCACTCTTTCTGGGGATTCTTCCTTTCCTTTTGATGGGGAATTGTTTCTGTCTCCCCATTTTTGTGACTCTTCTTGTTTGTTGCTGCTTCTTAGATTGATCTGCACTTCCTAGATCTGCCCCTTGTGGCATCAGATTGTGTACCAGTCTGGGCCTAGGCAGTCTGTTGGAGAATACCAGGAATCTACTGCCTTTGTCTGTCTCCTTAAGTTGTTAATCTATTCAATCTGTGATCAGCCGTCAGGCTTAAGGACCAAGGGTGTGGCAGCTTAATTCCTATAGGCAGGGCTTTTGCTTCCCCTCAGGCTGATGCCACTTGGAAGGGAATGGTCTGCCTGCAGTATTGGGAATGAGTCAGCACTGGGACCCAGTCATCTACTTCCCCAGTTCTTCCCTCAAAGTCACCACACCAAATTCTCCCCAAGTGTCTCCGGTCCTCTCTGCCTTTCCTCTGCTTGAGCCCAGGGTAAATGGGGGCCAAAATATTTCCATACGTGATCCGCTTTAGAGCTCTTTTTCTCCAGCTGTCTCTCTCTGGCTAGCAAAAAACCCTGTGGCTTTTCGCTTTTCACAGCTGAATACTACTTTACTTTCTACTCTGTTGCTGTAGGCTGGGAAGCCCAGCTGGGGGTTTAGACCTTGCCGTTCTCAGGGAGAACCCCTGGCTGCTGAGCTGTTTCTCAGTTCTTTCAGCTGCCACCTGTGGGAGCCCAGCCAGCCCTTTCATGTCTCCGCACTCCCTACTGGTCACATTGTGATGTAGTGGCCTTTTCTGTCTCTCTGTGGTTATAAGACTTCTCTCCAGTTAGTGTTCAGTTGGTTATTTCTGATGATTTCTCCAAAATTAAGTTATAAATCCATACTGATCCTGGGAGGAAGTTAGTATAGCTCCCACTTACTACTCCGCCATCTTGGATCTCTCAGGAAATTTTTTAACTCAAAGTATAACTTGGAAAATGACGTTGTTTCTCTACCTCATTAAATCTCTCTCTTTTTTACCCCATTTCTCTGATGAGTTTTTTGCCTGTATATAGATTATGCTATGGACTTTTGCTTAAAAACACACGTATGTATTATTAACTCTTGTGCCTTCTTCAGTAAGCCTTCAGGAGCCATAGCCCCCTGCAAAATGCCTGACATGTACTAATCAATATATATGCAATACAAGTTTACAATAAAATTGTTTTATAACAAGCCTACAGGCATACATGACAGTTATGATCAAGAAAAAAAGGCAAAGAATTTTCAAATTAATTGATTATTTTCCCACCAGAGTACACCTGGCTCACGACCTTTCTTGGGAATTAAGGTGAGCCTTTGGGAAGGTGTGTTAACTGGGTCAGATAATATATCTCTGTTCAACTTTGAAGCAACCATGTTTTCAGAGACACCTTGACCTTTATCTAGGGTGTAATGCAAGAGAAGTGCAGCCAGAGAGTAAGCATGTGGTTTCCAGGTCTTGTTTACTGTCTGACCTTGAAACTCCTTTATCTCTCAGCTTTTAGTTCCTCATTAGTACAGAGGAAGTTAAGAATAACTTCTTCTAGAAGCACTGGGCTTTTAAAGTGAAAAGGTTTATAGGAACATGTTCTTTGAAATGAAAGCACCATGAAAATATCAGGTTTATTCACCTTATATTTTCCCCTGGATTTTGAACTTTTGGAAAACAGAAGTTGGTCTCATCAGTCTTTGTATACTGTGCCAGGGAACATAACAGAACTTAAAGTTTGTTTATTAAGCTGCGTTGAGTCTCATAGAAATTGTTAAGGACTTAGGCAGAGGCCTTTGTTCTTTGTTTGCCAAAATTTCTTCAGTGGCGACTGGATAATAGTTAAATGGGTTATGCTATTGTGCATAAATGGGGGTTTTAAGGCTTTGATGGGGTCACCAAGAGAAATGTGTTGCCAGGTCAGGTCCAGAGCCCAAGGGCCTGCTGCCTGTTCCCTGTCCAGGTTGCATCTCATTGGTCTGCAGGCTGCAATTTCCAGACCTGTAAGAGGACCAGTCAGGCCTCCACTCCTTCATTCAACAGAGATTTATTAACCACCTACTGTGTCACACCATGTAGACACAAAGATAGATAAAAGTGGCTCCGCCCTGGAGGAGCTGCCTTTATAGGGAGAGACAACTCAGGAACTCAGCAAATTGTAAGACAGCCAGACAAGGTCTCTACAGGTGGTGGGGACAGGGACAGGACTCCTGAGTACCCTGAGTATCCAAGGGGATAGGAGTCTCCTGCAGGGGGGAGACTCTCTCTACCCTAAGTCTCTGTAGATGTGTGAGCTTACCAACTGGCCTTGAAGAGGGACACTCCCCACAACCTACTCACCAGTTCATGCCCCTAATACTGCTGGTACAGCCACTGCCCCAGCTCTTCTGAGCCTTTCTTCCCCTCTATCCATCCTGTGGTCCTGGATGGGGGGATGGAAATCAGTGACTCCTCACTGGTTGTCACATGAGGGACAACTGAGCACACATCCTACAACCAACCAGCTGTTGGCTCATGGCCAGTGGTCTCTCTGCATGTGGCACCTACAAAATGGTTGTGGCCATCAATGGCTGGGGGTTGGTATTCATGTTGCTACAATGACCAAACACATTCCAGGCCTAGAGGGCTGCCTGCACTCCCAGCCCCAGAGCCCCAGGTGAGGGCCAGGGCTACTTCTCTAGCTGACTGACTTTTACTGGCTGCTGCTTTTGTCTGTGCATATAGGTTAGGGTTGACCCCAGAGCCTTTTGCTCTGCTGACCTTATTTCAGTTCATCTCATGCCTTAGCAGCCCTCGCTGCCTAAGGAAAGGAGGAATCATTGATCATGCCCTGAATATTTTAAATTTATTTCTCATTGTATATACTTAATTGATCTGAATATAAATGGTTTCCAAATTTCATTTGGAAAATTGGAGTGAAAAGAAAGAGATACTAAAATTTCAATGCTTTACTTGTATTATATATATATTGCATATTATGCGCTGAACAAGAGCAACTGATTATATTTAGGCAAATAATATGAGACCTGAAGGCAAAAAATGTAGTAAGAAACTCCCCTTAAAACAATGGGTACATCATCCCATCCAAAATCAATATGGAACTATTGAAGTTTGACTATACTTTAGAGCAAACAATACTAATAAATATATACTATGTTTTCTCCAAATGCAACAGAAGACATTTTTTAAGAATTAAAGGCATTTATTTATTTGTTTGTTTATTTATTTATATTGATTGTGCTATTATAGTTGTCCCAATTTTTCCCCTTTTGTCCTCTAAGCAGCAATCCCCAACCCCTCCAGCAATACCCCCTCCTTTATTCATGTTTATGGATCATGCATATAAGTTGTTTGGCAACTTGCTCTTATACTTGCTCTTAACATCCCTCTGCCTATTCTGTAACTACCAATTTGTACTTCTTAATCCTGAATCTTTTTCCCTATTCCTCCAGATCCCCTCCCCACCGACTACCATCCCAATGTTCTCCATATCTATGATTCTGTTTCTGTTCTGCTTGTTTGCTTATTTTGTATGTATTTATTGTCACTTTAATTTTTATAGTTTTGCTATTCTTCTTTTCCTTAAATAAGTCCCTTTAACATTTCATATAATAATGATTTGATGATGACAAACTCCTTTAGCTTTACCTCATCTTGGAAGTACTTTATCTGCTCTTTGATTCTAAATGACAGCTTTGCTGGATAGAATAATCTAAGTTGTAGGTCCTTGCTTTTCATCATTTTGAATACTTCTGTTAAATCCCTTCTAGCTAGCAAAGTTTCTTTTGAGAAATCAACTGACAGTCTTATAGGAACTCCTTCGTATGTAATTATCTGCTTTTATCTTGCTGCTTTTAAGATTCTTTCTTTATATTTAACCTTTGGCATTTTAATTATGATGTGTCTTGGTGTGGTCCTCTTTGGGTCCAGCTTGTTTGGGACTCTCTATGCTTCCTGAAATTTTATGTGTATTTCCTTCACCAAACCAGGGAAGTTTTCTTTTATTATTTTTTTAAATAGGTTTCCAATTTATTTCTCTTCTCCTTCTGACACCCCTATGATGCTAATACTGGAGGCGTAGGAAAATATGGCTCACCTCCTTGCACAACAACAGCAAAACTAAAGCTAAACTACAGAACAAACATCACTCAGAACCATCAGAAAATCAAGCTGTATAGTTCAGCAACTAAGAAATTAAAGAAACCACATTCATCCAGATGGGCAAGAGGGATGGAGGGGAAGGGACATGGAGACTCAAATTGGGCTAGCCCCAAACCCATGTGTGGTGGATATAAAATGGAGGAATATCTCAGGAGCTAGGGAACTTAGCCCCATACCAGACCACTCGGCCCAGGGCCCCACCACCAGGAAGACAAGTCCCCATAACCTCTGGCTGCAAAAACAATCAGGGCTTGGGTCAACAGGAGAAAGTGCAGGACCCCCATGTCTCTCAGGTCTCTACTCCCAAAGGGCCTTGCCCCACACATGGACTTACTCAGACTCACCCCTTTCTGGCTCCAACACCAGAGAAGCACCCCAAATGGCACCAATGGCATATGGGGAGGAACCAAAGTGTCTGGCATTAAGAGGAGAGCTGGGGGACAGCTTCCTCCAAGACAGAACTACAGACAGCAGCCATTGTGCCTTTTCCTAGTCCTCCCCCACATAGAGTCACAGTGCAATGGTACCATATCTGAGTCTCCATCAACCTAGCTCACATGGTAAGCCCCACCCTGACAATTACCTAAGTGTCCACCCCATCCAATTTATGGGCCCACCCAAGCTAGTAACAGTGGCTTTTCTACATGCAGACCTGGGCTAGGTGCAGGACTCAGACTTTCCTAAATCCACTCAAAGAAGAATCAACTGAGCCCAGCCCCGCATACCTCTCACTGAGTGGTGCCAGGCCCAGCACCAGCTGCAGACATATGCGAAAATCCAGATAGAGCATAGGTGGAGGCTGACCCTAGCCTGTACCACCCAGGAAATTCCAGAGCCTGCACACCCAGTGGACAGCTAGAGACCAAGCTGGAGCGCCACCATCCTGCTCATGCATAGCTAATCCTCCATGGAGAGGCAGAGATTGGTAGTCAGTGGTCACAGCCAGTCCTTGCAGCTGACTGGCTTGGGTAAATCCCTCCCATTGACCTGCTCACAACAATCAAGATTCATCTACAAGAGGAAGGAGTACTAAGCCCCCATGAAGGGTACACCTAAAGTGCCCAGCTTGGGTGATAGGGGAGGCTCTGCCACTGGACCCTACAGGACACTCACTATACTAGGCCATGCTACCAAGACACAGAGTCAAAGTAGCTATTAATGGTAGTTTTTTTAAAGTGATATTTCATGATCAATTAAATTTTTAAATCAAATTACTCTTGTTCTTTAGAAACTAAAAGGATAGACTTTTAAATGCTGAGAAACATCTTAAATAAAAATATTGAAATAACTAGTTATTGAGACCTACTATCAGCTAGGAATTTAAAAAGAGACAAGACTATGCTTGCTTACAAATTTACATTATAATTGGAAAGACACACATGTATACCAGTATAAAAAATAGTCAAAAAACATAAGGTACCTAACCACACCATAAATTATTTTATTTTTTTACCCTCACTGGTGGGTATGTTTATTGACTTGAGACAGAGAGAAAGAGAGAGAGAGAGAGAGAGAGAGAGAGAGAGAGAAATATTAATTGAACCTGCAACCTAGATATATACCCTACCAGGCATGTACAGGATGACACTCCACATAACTGAGCCACCCAGCCATGGCCCAACATCATTTTGATGTCAGATAATTGAAGAGATATATTTTATCTTTTAAATTTTATTTTGTGCATAAGTTGTTTCTCTATATTTTCTTTCTTTTTTGCTAAATCCCTATACCTATCCAGACCCCAAACCACCCTCCACCAGACAGTGTGCTATCTATGAATCTGCCTCTACTTTGCTTGTTATTTTATTTTGTTCATTATAATATATTACATATATGAGTGAAATCATGTTATCTGTCTTTCTCTGACTGGCTCATTTCACTTAGCATAATGCTGTCCAGGTACATAGTTCCTCTCTATATTGTGGTTTACTTATTGTGGCCTCACTGTATTGTGGGATTTTTTAAAACATTATATTTAATTTTTTTTGTCATGAATTTTTTTGCTATATCATGGGATTTTGCAGTACTATATATGTATGTTGTTAAAGTTACATAGGTTTAAGAGTGTAGAATATGTTTAAGAACATAAGTAGTGTTTATAAAAGTGTGGAAAAGGTTAGTAAGGGAGTGGGAACAGTTTATAAATGTGTGGGAAGGGTTTATAAAGCCTTAAAATACACCTAAATACGAAAATAAATGTAAGGTTCCTACTTCGTGGATAATCAACTATCGCGGGGGGGCCTAGAACGTAATGCTCGTGATAAATGAGGGAATACTGTATATCCATGCTGTTGCAAATATTAAGATTTCCTTCTTTTTTACAGTCAAGGGTAGATGTGCCACAGCTTTTTTATACCCTTATCTACTGATGAACACTTGGGCTGCTTCCAAATCATGACTATTATGAATAATGCTGCTTATCTTCTTTCAAATTAGTATTTTGGGAATCTTTTAATAAATTCCCAGAAGTGGAATCACAGGGTCATAATTTCATTTTTAATTTTTTGCAGAAATTTCATACTGCTTTCCACAGGAGCTGCACCAATCTGCATTCCTACCAATAGTGCATGCACTAGGGTTCCCTTTTCTTCACATCCTCATCAACACTTGTTGTTTGTTGATTTATTGATGATAGCTATTCTGATTGCATTTCTCTGGCGATTAGTGACAGTGAGTAAAGAAAACCAGCTACAAATGAAAAGACAACCCACTGAATGGCAGAACATATTCACTGATACAACTAATAAGGGGTTAATATCCAAAATTTATAAAGAACATATAAAACTCAACACCAAGAAAAAACAAACGATCCAATTAAAAACTGAGAAATCCAAATACTTGTGTTTCTCACTTTATTTCAATATTTGCTTTATTGTGATGGGCTGGAACCAAACCTACAGTGTCTCCAAGGTATATCTGTGGTTACTGAACACTCTCTATGGGCCAGGCACAGTTTCTAAAACTTTGCTTACATTAGCTCAGCTAACTGCACAACCTTTCCATAAGGTAGGTAACATTTTCAAACCCCATTTTCTAGATGAGGAATCTGAGGACTGTAAAGGTAGCAAGAAGCGTGCCCATGGCACACATGGTCAGGCTTCAGATGCAGAATGCTCTGACCTATGCCCCAGGCCTCCACTGTGAAGGAAATCTTTTAGGATTTCCCCACTGAGAAAATGAAAGATGTAACAAAACTTCCTCCTTATCAATCTTCCTTCCACTGGCCAGCATCTCCCTTGGGCTACCTAATTCTATGCTCTAAGTCATTCACAGCTCTGCTTCCACATTCACCGCATTTACTAGAATTTCCTCCCTCCTCTCCGGTTTCACTGATGACTTTATCGTTTTTGATACCATGGCCATGTTCTACTACGTCTGTGTGTTCCTCACTGCTGTAGCACTTCTGCCTTGACACTCCTCCAGAAAGCCCAGCTCTCCAGTCTTACTGCAGTGGTATGAAGAACCCCGTGGTAACCACCCACACCAACCCTCAGGAGTGAAGGTTGCTGGGAGTGAGGCTCCTTATCTCTAGCTCCTCAGAGTCACTTTGTCTTCAGCCCTGGGTATCCCTCTTTCTGGTGACAGTGCCAGGAGGGCCATCCATGCCACAGATCTCTGCACAGAATGTCTGAGGTACCATGAAGCCTGCATGGCATTTCAGTTTCTCCCCTGCCCAGTCCTGCTCTAGGCCCCTCACCTTCCCAGAGTCTGGTGGGTGGGGCTGAAATTTCCAAGTTTTTGAGGAACTGCCAGACTGTTTTCCAAAGCAGCTGCACCATTTTACATTCCCTCCTGCAGTGTATGAGAGAATTCTAATTTTTTCACATCCCTATCAACAGTTATTATTGTCATAACCATTCTAGTGGGTGTGAAGTAGTATCTCACACCCACTAGAGTTGTATTTCCATGGTGGCTAATATTAGTGTTCCTTATTCTCACATTTCATGAACCTTGCTAAGGTATTTCTTTCTTCTTCTCAGAAAATCATCCCCTTTTCTGTATTCCTAAAGAACAGCTGAACAGTAACATTTGTAAGTTAACTTTGGCTTATGAATGTGTTCATTACGTTGATTGTGATAATGGTCTCACAAGTCATATAAATGTCAAAATTCACTGAATTGTATATGTTAAGTATGTGCAGTTAATTGTATGTCAGTTATATCTTATTAAAGCTGTCAAAATAAAGAAACACTCCTGCTCTCCTCCACAAAGTGATAATGATTCATGCCAGATGCCTGAAACAATTATATCCCCTCTTTCTAAAAAGTTTCTGGATTCTATTTCTGTCTGGTAGCCCTTTTGCTTATGTGTCTTGATACTACAGTGTGTCAAAACTTTTTGAGGAATAGGCCTGGTGTGAGAGCAGAATGGAAATTGGACTTCTGGGAGGACGAGAGGCCCTTAGGGAGACGAGGAGCGTAGAAGGCATGCCAGTGGGGAGGGGTAAGAGGAGTCCAATGCACAGGCTCTCTGTATTGCCCTCTGACCCAGGAGAGCCCAGGTAGCCTCTCAGAGTGATCCTATACTTTAGACCTCTAGCACACGGCCCCTGGAGCAGCTCTCAGTCCAAGGTCTTTACATTGAAATAAACCCTACACTCTTAGAGACAGATAACAAATGATCTAAACCTGGAAACCAATCTCTGTCCATGACATTGAAAAACAATCGAGCCCTGGTTGGTGTGACTCAGTGGATTGAGCACCAGCCTGCAAACCAAAGGGTCATTGGTTCAATTCCCAGTCAGGGCACATGCCTAGGCTTCAGGCCAGGTACCCAGTTGGGGGTGTGTGAGAGGCAGCCACACACTGATGTTTCTCTCCCTCTCTTTCTCTCTCCCTTACCCTATCTAAAGTAAATAAATAAATAAATAAAAGATAAAAACAATTGTAAGTTTTAGTAATATCATTTATATATCTTTTTATGTGGTTTGATTGATAGTCTTATACACTAAAAGTACTAATATGCTAATAAATAATGAATGCTAAAGAATGTAACATTATAATAAAGTCAGTATTATTTCACATATTCTGATCAGAGAGATTAAGTAGTTAAATAATTAAACTATAGACAAAAGAGAATACAGAAAATAGCTTGTGTAGACTTGATTCTCTTGTTCTACTCAAAATTAAATTCACTAAGAAAAAACTTTAAAAGCATGATAAAATTTAAAATATTATGCTCTTGACAAGTAATTTAAGACTTCATGGGAATATTAAAACAAAAATTCAATGATCTGCTCATTAATGACGAATTACATACTGAGTTTGTAAGTCAACACCAAAGATGAAAGATATGCATACATTGTAGATTGCTTAAAATCCATGCAGTTAAGATTACCGAAGACCTAGCAGAAATGTAAACATATGGATGTCTGCTATTGAGAAAATAAAACCACACAGTAAATCATAAATTAATATATGTACCAACCATATATGAATTAAATATACACACAAACATTGTATTAATCAACATTATAAGATGTATAAATAAATTTAAAAACCAGCTTGAATATGGACTAGCAAAAAAATCTATATATTATGATAAGTAATACATTCACATGAGTTGAAACCTGTGACATTGACTGTTTAATGTGGAGAAGTAAATGTCCCAGTGTGCATCTTTGAAGCATATCCACTCGAAGCAGGACCCTTCCACCATGTACTGCCTACCATCCACTGTGTCTTTCTCAAACTTCTCATGCAATACTGAAATGGCTCCCTATGTGGATAGTTTGTTTACACTGTCCTGCCTCAAACAGCTACACTAACATTCTCAATTCAGCAATTACATCTGTAAATCCTCTTACCTGCTCAACTGTCAAACACAATTAAAGGCTCTGGAAAGTTTTCCTTTAAAAATTTTTTAATTAATTTTTTATTTTTTTATTTTTAAATTATACCTGACATGCAAAATTATATTAGTTTCAGGTGTACAATAAAATAATTAGACATATAAAACTAACTATATGGCCCTGGCTGGTTGGCTCAGTGGATTGAGCGCTGGACTACAAACCAAAGGGTAGCTGGTTCAATTCTCAGTCAGGGCACATGCCTGGGCTGCAGGCCAGGTCCCCAATTGAGGTATGAGAGAGGCAACCGCACACTGATGTTTCTCTCCCTCTCTTTCTCTCTCCATTCCCTTCTTTCTAAAAATAAATAAATAACATCTTTTAAAAATTAAAAATAAGCGATCACTTCGATAACTATAGTAGCCATCTGACATTATACATAGTTATTACAATATTATTGACTATATTCCCTATGCTGTATTTTACACCCCTGTGACTATTCTATAACTATCCATTTGTACTTCTAAATCCCTTCACACTTTTCAATCCTCCAACCCCCCTTCTATCTGGCAACCATCAAAATATTCTCTGTATCCATGAGTCTGTTTCTGTTCTACTTATTTATCTTCTTTTTCAGATTCCATATATATTATAAGTGAAATCATCTGGCATTTGTCTTTCTCTGTCTGACTTATATCATTTAATATAATACCCTACAGGTCCATTCATGTTGTTGCAGATGGAAAGATTTCATTCTTTCTTAAGGCTGAATCATACCCTGTTGTGTTTATATGTGCACCACTTCTTTTTTTTTTTCAATTACAGTTGTCCCACTTTTTCCCCACTGCTCCCCCCTACCCAGCCCACCCCTTCTCCCACAATAATATCCCTCCTCATTGTCCATGTCCATGAGTCCTTTATACACATTCCTTGACTATATCCTTCCCTTACTTATCCCCCTTCTCTCCTTCCCCTCTCCATTCTATTGACAGTTATTCTGCTCCTTTTTCTATTTAGTTCATTTGTTTATATTGTTCTTTAATTTCCTGTATTAGGTGCCATCATATGGTATTTTTCTTTCTTTGCCTGGCTTATTTCACTAAGCATAATTCTCTCTAGTTCCATCCATGTTGTTGCAAATGGCAGGAGTTCCTTCTTTCTCTCTGCTGCATAGTATTCCATTGTGTAAATGTACCACAGTTTTTTGATCCACTCATCTACAGATGGGCGCTTAGGCTGTTTCCAGTACTTAGCTATCGTAAACAGTGCTGCTGTGAACATAGGGGTGAATAAGTTCTTTTGAATTAGGGTTTTAGGGTTTTTCAGGTATAATCCTAGCAGTGAAATCATTGGATCAAAAGACAGTTCCATTTTTAGTTTTTTGAGGAAATTCCATACTGTTTTCCATACTGACTGCACCAGGCTGCATTCCCACCAACAGTGCAGTAGGGTTCCCATTTCTCCACATCCTCGTCAGCACTTGTTGTTTGTTGATTTGTTGATGATGGCCATTCTGACAGGTGTAAAGTGGTATCTCATTGTGGTTTTTATTTGCATCTCTCTGATGGCTAGTGATGAGCATTTTTTCATGTGTCTATGGACATTCTGTATGTCCTCTTTGGAGACGTGTTTGTTCAGGTCATTTGCCCATTTTTTAATTGGGTTGTCTGTTTTCTTGATGTTAAGTCGTATAAGCTCTTTATATATTTTGGAGATCAGTCCCTTGTCTGAGATATCATTAGCAAATATGTTTTTCCATATGGTTGGTTTCTTTTTCATCTTGCTAATGTTTTCTTTGCGGAGCAGAAACTCTTTAATTTGATGTAATCCCGTTTGTTTATTTTTTCCTTTATTTCTCATGCCTTAGGAGATGTACCCATGAAAATATTGTTACGTGGGATAACTGAAATTTTCCTGCCTATGATTTCCTCTAGGACTTTTATGTTGCCACGGCTTACATTTAAGTCTTTGATCCATCTTGAGTTTATTCTCGTGTGTGGTGTAAGTTGGTGGTCTAGTTTCAGTTTTTTGCACGTCTCCATCCAGTTCTCCCAGCACCATTTGTTGAAGAAGCTCTTCTCACTCCATTTTATGTTCCTTCCTCCTTTATCAAATATTAGTTGACCGTATAGTCCTGGATTTATTTCTGGACTCTCTATTCTGTTCCATTGATTTATATGTCTATTCTTATGCCAGTACCAGACTGCTTTGATCACAGTGGCTTTGTAGTAATGTATGATGTCTGGTATTGTGATTCCTCCTGCTGTGTTCTTCTGTCTCAAAATTAACTTGGCTATTCGGGGTCTTTTTTGGTTCCATATAAATTTTTGAAGTATTTGTTCTAGGTCTGTGAAAAATATCATTGGTATTTTAATAGGGATTGCATTGAATCTGTAAATTGCTTTGGGCAGTATGGCCATTTTGATGATGTTGATTCTTCCCATCCAAGAACATGGTATTTGCTTCCATTTATTTGTATCTTCCTTAATTTCTTTCTTCAATGTTGCATAATTTTCAGTGTACAGGTCTTTTATCTCTTTGGTTAAGTTTATTCCTAGGTACTTTATTTTTCTGTTGCTATAGTAAATGGTGTTTTCTTTTTTGTTTCTGTCTCTGATATTTTATTGTTGGTGTACAGAAATGTCTTCAATTTCTGTATATTTATTTTTTAACCTGCTATTTTGCCAAATTTGCTTATTATATCAAGTAGTTTTTTAGTGGAGTTTATAGGATTTTCTATGTATACTATCATGTCATCTGCATATAATGATAGTTTTATTTCTTATTTTCCAATTTGGATGCCTTTTATTTCTTTTTTTTTTTTTTTTGTCTGGTTGCTGTGGCTAGGACTTCCAATACTATGTTGAATAGGAGTACAGAGAGTGGACATCCTTGTCTTGTTCCTGATTTCAGGGGGAATGCTTTCAGTTTTTATCCATTAAGTATGATGTTGGCATCAGGTTTCTCATATATAGCCTTAATTATGTTAAGGTATGCTCCCTCTATTCCCATTTTGCTGAGAGTTTTCATCAAAAATGAGTGTTGTACTTTATCAAATGTTTTTTCAGCATCTATTGATATGATCATGTGATTTTTGTTTTTCATTTTGATTAGGTGATGTATTATATTTATTGATTTGTGAATATTAAACCATCCTTGCATCCTTGGGATGAATCCCACTTAATCGTGGTGTATGATCCTTTTTATGTATTGCTGAACCCTGTTTGCCAATATTTTGTTGAGGGTTTTAGCATCTATGTTTATCAGAGATATTGGCCTGTAGTTTTCTTTCTTTCTTGTGTCTTGGCCTGGTTTTGGTCTTAGGGTAATACTGGCTTCATAGAAAGAGTTTGGGATTTTTCCCTCTTTTTGGATTTTTTGGAATAGTTTGAGGAGGGTAGGAGTTAGTTCTTCCCTAAATGTTTTGTAAAATTCGCCTGTGAAGCCATCTGGTCCAGGGCTTTTGTGTGCAGGGAGATTTTTGATTACTGTTTCAATTTCCTTCTTTGTTATTGGTCTGTTGAGACTTTCTGCTTCTTCTTGATTCAGTTTTGGAAGGTGATATATTTCTAGAAATTTGTCCATTTTATATAGGTTGTCAAATTTCTTGCCATACAGTTGTTTGTAGTAATTTTTTACAATCCTTTCTATTTCTGTGGTATCAGTGGTGATTCCTCCTTTTTCGTTTCTAATTTTGTTTATTTGGGTCTTCTCTTTTTTTTTCTTGATGAGCCTAGCTAAAGGCTTGTCGATTTTGTTTATTTTTTCAAAGAACCAGCTCCTACTTTTGCTCTTTTGAATTGTTTGTTTAATCTCTATGTCATTGAATTTTGCTCTGATCTTGATGATTTCCTTCCTTCTTCTTGCCCTAGGCTTTGTTTGTTGTTGTTGTTCTTGTTCTTGTAGCTTTAGGGTTAGGTTTTTTATTTGAGATTCTTCTATCTTTTTCATATATGCCTGTATTGCTATGAACTTCTCTCTTAGGACTGCTTTTGCTGTGTCACATAGGTTTTGGGCTGTTGTGTGTTCATTATCATTAGTTTCTAGAAATTTCTTTATTTCTTCTTTGATGTCATTGTTTACCCATTCATTATTTAATGGCATATTATTCATCCTCCATGAGTTTGGATGTCTTTGAATTTTTTTCTCTGAGGTTGATTTCTAGTTTCAAGGCATTGTGGTCTAAAAAGATGCTTGATATAATTTCAATTTTCTTGAATTTGTTGAGGCTTGTTCTGTGTCCTACCATGTGGTCTATCTTTGAAGATGTCCCATGTGCATTTGAAAAGAATGTATATTTTGCTTCTTTGGGGTGAAAAGTTCTACATATATCAGTTAAGTCCATGTGGTTTAGTGTGTTGTTCAATGTTTGTATATCCTTGGTGTTTTTTTGCTTAAAAGATCTGTCTACTGTTGATAATGGAGTGTTGAAGTCCCCTACTATGAGTATGTTGCTATTGATATATTTTTTGTAGTCCTCCAATATTTTCCTTATATATTTTGGTGCATCTATGTTGGGTGCATATATGTTTATCAGTGTTATATCTTCTTGATGGATTATTCCCTTAAGTATTATGAAATGTCCTTCTTTATCTCTTTTTATTGCCCTTGCTTTGAAATCCATTTTGTCTGATATGAGTACTGCTACCGCGGCTTTTTTTTTCATGTCTTTTTGCTTGGAATACTTTTTTCCATCCCTTTACTTTCAGACTGTGTAAATCTTTTGTTTTGAGGTGTGTTTCTTGTAGACAGAAAATATGTGGGTCTTGTTTTCATATCTATTCCGTTACCCTATGTCTTTTAATTGGAGCATTTAATCCATTTACATTTAAGGTTATTATTGACAGGTATTTATTCATTTCCCTTTGTACCTGTGTTATTCTCCTCTTTTTTTCTTCTTTTTCTTAAAACATTCCCTTTAGCATCTCTTGCAATGCTGGTTTGGTGGAGATGTATTCTTTTAGTCTCCCTTTGTCTGAGAAACCCCTTACTTCACTTTCCATTTTGAATGAGGGCCTTGCTGGGTAGAGTATTCTTGGTTGTAGGCCTTTGTTTTTCATTGCTTGAAATATTTTTGGCCATTTCCTTCTGGCTTGTAGTATTTCTGTTGAGAACTCGGTCGATAGGCTTATCAGAGCTCCCTTGTATGTTATTTGCTGTTTTTCTCTTTCTGCTTTTAGGATTCTCTCTTTGTCTTTGAATGTTGCCATTTTAATTATGATGTGCCTTGAGGAAAACTCTGACTCCAAAAAACCTCCGCTGCCTTGTGGCATACCTCTTCAGGGGAAAGGCTAAGGGAGTAAACCCCGACAGAAAATCCGGAGCCGGAGTCCCTAAGGCGGTTTGACGTTGTAATCAACACCGGCAACTCCTGCGGCGCACCTGAAGCCAAGCTGTATTGACTCCGTCTTTCCCTTGGACCCTTCAGCTGCGAAGAGAGGGGGGGTCTGCTGCATGGGCAACAGCAGACCCTCCATATCACCCTGCCCAGGCTCTGTAGCTTCAGCTTCACTGGAGAGGACACTCCAGCGTCATCACAAGATGTCAATTCAACACGGGAGGAGACAGATACCGTGTCACTCCCGAGTCGGACTGCACAGCCATTCTCGGCGGTGCAGATAGACTCTTAAGAAGCTACACCATCGTCTCTCGAGACGGACGGCTGCTGCCGCCGCCTTGGAGTGGGCCTTTTGGGGTTCCTCTTCATTGGGACTCTCTGTGCTTCTTGAACTTGCATGACTTTTTCTCTCATCAGGTTAGGAAAACTTTCTGTCATTACTTCTCCTATCAGCTTCTCTATTCCTTGTTCTTCTTCTTCTCCCTCTTTTATTCCGATGATCCAGATATTATTTCTTCTCATGTTATCCTGTAATTCCCTTACATTTTGTTCATATTTTTTCAATCTTTTTTTATTTTGTTGTATTGTCTGGGAATTTTTTTCTACATTGTACTCTAACTCACTGATTCAATCCACTGCTTCATTTAACCTGCTTTTGATTGATTCTACTGTGTTTTTCAGTTCAGAGATTGTATTCTTCATTCCTTCCTGGTTCTTATTGATAGTTTTTATGTCCTTTTTTATGCTGGTGTAGTTCTCCATAAGTTCCCTGTAATTTTCTTGGAGCTGTTGGTAACTTTCTTGGAGTTTGTCGTAGTTTTTTTTTGAGGTTGTCAAGTATATTGAGCTTCTTCACCATCATTATTTTTAATTCCATTTTTGACATTTGGGCTATGTCTATTGCATCTACCTCTCTTTCTGGGGATTCCTCTTTTCCTTTCATTGGGAGGTTGTTTCTGCGCCTTACCATGTTGGATTCTTCTTGTTTGTTTTTGTTTTTTGGATTTGTCTGCTTTGACTTCCCACCTTTGTGGTATGAGATTCTTTATAAAAGATCTGGGGGTTTCAGTGGTGCAGTCTCTTTGATCTCCTGAGAATAATGTTCTTGGGATACCCTGTACGACATTTGTTTATGCTGTCAGGTTATATTTCAGATGCTCTTTGGTGGGGCCTTTCCTCTGGCTACTTGATTGAAAGTCACTCTGTCCACTTTGTCTTGAGTTCTTTTGTGGAGATGCTGTTAAAAACATAAACACACAGCCCAGGCAGAAAACCCACACCCTCAAAAATATCCCCACCCTTTATCCCAGTGTCCTCAGCAAATGAGCCAGTATTAATATAAATGTAGAGCAATTAGGGCTTTTATACTATAGGAAGAATAGATAAGAGTTGCTTTTAAGGAGGAAAATATGATTTTTGAGAGAGGAGATGATAGATTAATAATAGTAGCAAGTAGTGTCGAGACTATGCAAGACAGTAAGTAATATTTATATTGTTTGTTAATAATAATAAAAGAAAAAGAGGGAAGAATGCAGAATATAGTGAGAAAGTGGAATTGTATAGTATTAGATTTATATATTAGTTATATGCTATATATTTAGTGTGAAAGGGAGGCTAAACAGACAAACAAATAAACCAAAATTAAAGAGGAAGGATGAAAAGGAGAGATGGTATGAAACAAATTAAAGAGATAGTTTAAAAAAAACAAAAATAAAAATAAAAGTAAAAATTAAGATAAGAAATTTTAAAAAATTAATATAAAATAAAATACAAATAAAAAAACTAAAATAGAAATAAAAATTTTTTTTAAAAAAGAAAGTTTTTACTCAGTTCATCCTTTGTGTGCCATCTTCTTTTTCTGAACCCACAGCTGGTCTACTGAGGCGGGCCAGAGGTTCCTGATCCTGGCAGCAGTGGTGTGCGCCTGCGTGCGGTGTTGGTCGTGCGCCCCAGGTAACACCCGCGCGTCCGCGGTGGCCAGGCATTCGTTTGGCGCCTGTTGGAGCCGGACAGCCAGGGTGCTTGTGCACATGCACACGTGTGCAAGCATAGTGGCCTGCGTGCTGGCCTCAGGCTTGCCGAGCCTCACCTCGGGAGTCCTCTCTCGCTCCTTGGGGCGGGGCCCAGGACACTTGTGCACGGTAAAAGTGGGCGTCTCTGAGTCGCCGCCACCCGCTGTTGCGTGCTGCAGCTGCCTGCTGTTCCTGCACCCGCCTGGGCGGGCACAGTAGGGCTTGCATAAGTGAGCTGTGCGCCAGCCTGTCACCTATTGGGGCGGTCCAGGGGTGTCTGCACACGGTCTCCTGCATGCCCAGCAGGCCGACCCTGCGCCCGCTGGCGCGCTGATCTTATGCCTGTTGGGGTGGGCCTGAGGGGCACTGGGATGTACAGCCAGGGACCTGGCTGCGCGCCTGGGACAGTGGATGAGGGCACCTCCCTGTGCGTGCCAGCGGGACCCAAAGGGAGATTGGGGAGTGGGCAAGCACACTTCTGTGCCTGCAGTCCTCAAGAATGTCCTATCACCCCCAAAATTTCCTCCTTTCTCTGCAGCACACAAGAGAAAAATATAAAGAGAAAACATGTTTTTACATACACAGCAGTACCCTGTTTCTTGTCTCTTAGCACGAGATGCCACCTGACCCAGTCCTGACTCTGCCAGTGGGCAGAGACCCACTCTCCTCCTGATTCCTCTCTGGGGAAGCCTGTGGTCACTAAAAAGTCTTTGTGTATTTCCAGCCCCAGCTTGGGAAGCCAACCCAGTCAGAAATCCCATCTCGTCCCTTTTTCCTCCGCTATCCTTACCAAACAGGTTGCTTCCAGATGGTCTTCTCTGATGCAGCAGTACCAAAGCTCAAATCCTGCCAGTGTCCAGACACTCCCTGAGATGTTCTGTCTTCAATCATTCCAAACTGCAGACGGGTCTTGGGAGCCAGAAAGTGCAACCTCCCCTCACTCCTCCGCCATCTTCAAACCTCTGCACCACTTCTTTATCCATTCATTTATTGATGACCACCCAGGCTGCTTCCATATCTTTGAAAATAATGCTGCAATAGTCTTATGGATGTATATGGCTTTTTGATTTAGTGGCTTGGGATTCTTTGGATAAATACCAAGTAAAGAAATTGCTGGGTCCTTCTTTGTCTCATTATAGACTTTGTTTTATTTATTTATTTTAATTGTTTTATTGTATTTTTTCCATTACCATTTATCCCCCTTATACCCTCTTCCACCTCCACCTACACCTTCCTCCCCACAATCACCACACTGTTGTCCATGTACACGAGTCCTTTTTCTTTTTTGTGAGATCCTGCCACGCTCCAAACCCCATAACCCCAGGGCTGTCAACCTGCTCTCTATCTATGAGTCTGTCTCTATTTTGCTTGTTTGTTCTGTTTGTCCATTAGATTCCACATATGAGTGAAATCATATATTTTTCTCTCTGACTGGCTTATTTCACTTAGTATAATGTTCTCCAGGTCCATCCATGTTGTTGCAAAGGGTAAAAAAATTTTATGGCTAAGGAGTACTTCATTGTGTAAGTGAACTATAAGTTGTTTTATTCACTCATCTACTGATGGACACTTCGGCTGCTTCCAAATCTTGGTTATTGCAAATAACTACAATGAACATAGGGGTGCTTATGTTCTTTCAAATTAGTATTCCAGGAATCTTTGGATAAATTCCAAGAAGTGGGATCGCTGGGTCATAAGGCAGTTCCACTTTCAATTTTTTGAGATAACTCCATACTACTTTCCACAGTGGCTACACCAATCTCCATTCCCACCAACAGTGCAAAAGGGTTCCCCTTCCTCCACATCCTCACCAGCACTTGTTGTTCATTAATTTATTGATGATAGCCATTCTGACTGGTATGTGGTGATATCTCACTGTGATCTTAATTTGTATTTCTCCGATAATTAGTGACATTGAGGATCTGTTCATTTGTCTATTGGCCATCTGTATATCCTCCTTGAAGAAGTGTCTATTCAGGTCCTTTGTCCATGTTTGTCGTTTGAGGTTTTTATGTGTGTGTGTTTGTTTCTTTGTTTTTTGGTGTTGAGATTTGTAAGTTCTTTACAAATTTTAAATATTAACCCCTTATCAGATGTATTGGCAAATATGTTCTCCTATTCAGTGGGTTGTCTTTTTATTTTGTTGATGGTCTCCTTTGCAATGCAAAAATTTTTAGTTGGATGTAGCCCTGTTTGTTTATTTTGTATTTTGTTGCCCTTGCTTGAGGTGATACATCAGAAAAAAATATTGTATGAGCAATGTCTGAGATTTTACTGCCTGCTTCCTTCCAAGATTTATATGGTTTTGGGTCTAACATTTAAGTCTATAATCTGTTTTGCATTTATTCTTGTGTGTGGAATAAAATGGGTCTAGTTTCATTTTTCTGCATGTATCTGTCCAATTTTCCCAATAGACTATCTTCAGCACAATGGATGTGCTTGCTTCCTATGTCAAATATTAATTGACTATAAAGGTGTGAGTTTATATCTGGGCTCTTTATTCTGTTTCATTGATCTGTGTATCTGTTTTTATGCTGTGCCATGCTGTTTCAGTTATTATGGCCTTACAGTATAGTTTCATGTTAGGTAGGGTGATTCCTCAAATTTTGTTCTTCATTCTCAAGATCGCTGTTGCTATTCGGAGCTTTTAGTAGTTCCATATAAATTTTTTAAATATTTGTTCTAGTTCTGTGAAATATGTCATTGGTTTCTTAATAAGAATTCCACTGAATCTATAAATTGCTTTGGGTAGTATGGAAATATTAATGATGTTAATTCTTCCTCTCCATGAACACAGTATGTGCTTCCACTTATTTGTATCTTTTTCAATTTCTTCCATCAGTGTCTTTTAATTAATTTTCTGAGTTAAGGTCTTTTACATCTTTGGTTAGATTTAGTCCTAGGTATTTTATTCTTTTGGGAACTATTGTGAATGGGATTGTCTTCTTGATTTCCATTTCTTATAGTTTATTATTGGCATATAAAATGTAACTGCTTTCTGGATATTAATTTTGTTTCCTGCCACTTTACTAAGTTCATTTATCACTTCTAATAGTTCCTGGTTGAATTCTTAGGATTCTCTATGCACAGTATAATGTCATCTGCAAATGAAGACAGTTTTATTTCTTCCTTTCCAATTGGGAAGTCTTTTATTTTCTTCTTTTCTGATTGCTATGACTAAGACTTCCAGTACTATGTTGAATACGAGAGGTAAAAATAGATATCTCTGTCTTGCTCCTGATCTTAAGGGGAAGACTTGTAGGTTTTGCTCATTGAGTGTGTTTCTGTCAGTGGGTTTGTCATTTATGGACTTTATTATGCTTAGGTATGTTCCCTCTATTCTTACTTTACTGAGAGTTTTTATCATAAATGGATGCTACAGTTTTTCAAAAGCTTTTTCTGCATCTATTGATATAATCATGTGTTTTTTATCTTTCATTTTTCTTTATGTGGTGTTTCACATTTATTGATCTGTGAACCATGTACCAACCTTGCACCCCTGAAATAAATACCACTAGAATATAGTATATGATCTTTTTGATGATTGCTGTATTGGGCTTGATAATATTTTGTTAAGGATTTCAGCATCTATATTCATCAGGGATATTGGCCTATGATTTTCTTTTTTGTAGTGTCTTATCTAGTATTGGAATTAGAATATGCCAGTCTCATAAAATGAGCTTGGGAGTCTTCCTTCCTCTTGAATTTTTCAGATTAGTTTGAGAAGAGATGTTAGTTCTCTCCTCAATGTTTGATATAATTCATCTGTGAAGCCATCAGGTCCAGGGTTGTTTGTGGGAGTTTTTTGATTACTGCTTCAATTTCACTAAGTTTTGGAAGATTGTGTGTTTCTAGGAATTCATCATTTTGTTCAGGTTCTACAATTTGTTGGCATATAGTTGTTCATAATATTTTCTTACAATCCTTTATATTTCTTTGGTGTCTTTTTTTCTTTATCCTCTTTCTCTTTCATTTGATTTTATTTATTTGGGTCCTCTATCTTATTTTCTTGATGAATCTGGTTAAACATTTGCCAATCTTGTTTATCTTTTCAAAGAACCAGCTCTTGGATTCATTGATCTTTTGTGTCTTTTTTTAGATTCTGTTTCTTTATTTCTACTCTGTACTTTATTATTTCCTTCATTCTACTAACTTTGGACTTGTTCGTTGTTCTTTTTCAAGCTCCTCTAAGTGTAATGTTAATTTTTTTTAGTTGAGATTTTTCTTGTTCTTTGAGGTAGGCCTATAATGCTATGAATTTTCCTCTTCAGAGTGCTCTCCCAGTGTCCCACAGATTTTGGATTGTTGTGTCCTCACTTTCATTTATCTCAAGGGATCTTTGACTTCTTCCTTGATGTCACTGTTGACTCATTTATTGTTTACCCATTCATTATTGAATAACATATTATTTAGCTTCCACGTTTTTGTGTATTTTTCAGTTTTCTTCTTGTGATTGATTTCTAGTTTCAGAGCATTATGGTCAGATAAGGTGCTTGGTATGGTTTCAATCTTCTTAAATTTATCGAGACTTGTTTTGTGTTCTAATGGGGGTCTGTCCTACAAAACATTCCATGTATACTTGAAAAGTAGTATACTCTGCTGCTTTCGGGTAAAATGCTCTGAAGATATCAATTAAATCCATTTGATCTAGTGTGCCATTTAAAGCCATTGTCTCCTAATTGATTTTCTGCCTGGAAGATATAGCCATTGAAGTCAATGGGGTGTTAAGATTCCCTACTATGACTGTCAATCTCTTCCTTTATGTCGATCAAGATTTGTTTTACATATTTAGGTGTTCCTGTGTTGGGTGCAAAAATGTTTACTAGTTATGTTCTCTTTTGGATTGTTCCCTTTATCGTTATGTGGTGTTCTTTTCTGTCTTTTTCTATATTTGGTTTTAAAACCTATTTTATTGGATATAAATATTGATCCTCTGCTTTTTTTTCCCATTTCATTTGCATGAAATGTCTTTTTTCATCCTTTTACTTTTAGTCAATGTGCATCTTATGTTCTGAGGCCCATCTCTAGAAGCAGCATATATATGGGTCTTTTCTTTCTTTTTTTATTCATTCAGCTACCAGGTATGTCTTTTAATTGGAGCATTTAAGCCATTTACATTTATAGTGATTATTGGTAGATACATATTTATTGCCATTTCAGTTTTTAACATTTATCTCTGCTTTTTTCTTTTTCTTTTTCTTTTTCTGCTCCTTAAATCAAGGCCTTTAACATTTGTTGCAATACTGGTTTGGTGTTATCAAACTCCTTTAGCTTTTTCTTATCTGAGAAAATTTTATTTTTATTTGCATTTTAAATGATATCTTGCTGTAAAGTAGCCTTGGTTGTAGGTCCTTACTTTTAATCACTTTGAATATTTCAAGCCAATCTCTTCTGGCCTAACACGTTTTTGTTAAGAAATAAAATGACGGTCTAATGGGAGCTCCCTTGTATATAGCTAAATGCTTTTTTTTCTTCCGACTTTTAAAATTCTTTCCTTGTATTTAAGCTTTGCCATATTAATTAAAATGTCTTGGTGTGGGCCTCTTTGGACTCATCTTATTTTGGGATCTCTGTGCTGCTGGATTGTGTGTCTTTTTCTTCAGGTTAAGAATGTTTTCAGGACCATTATTTCTTATTTTAACTTTGAGAGCAGTTCCATTAAAAATTTTTTCCTATCAAAACCCAAGTGATAAAACTCCCAGCCGAGATGGAGTCCCAGACAGACATGCTGTGTCTCCCTCCACAAATAAGAAGAAATACAACTACCTCAAAACTAGAGACAACGAGAAGTTCCAGAAAATCGAGCCACATGGAAGTCCAACAAAGATATAAAGAAGAAATACTCATCCAGACAGGTAGGAGGGGCGGAGCCGGGGAGGAAAGAATAAATTGTGGTGGTGGCAGTAGCAGTGGAAGCAGCGGTGGCAGTGACAGGCCAGTGGAAATCACAGTCAAGCATTTAAAAAAGTTTAGAGGGACAGCTGCAGAACACTCCCAGCACTACGCCAGACCACACAGCTCACAGTTCCAGCACTGGGGACAATAAAGCCTCATTGCTTCTGACAGTGCAAACCAGTGGGATTGGTGCAGAGGCAGAAACTTCCAGTCTCTCAGCAGAGTCTGCCTGTTGAAAGGGCTACCAGAGTTCTAGAATATCTGCAGACCCACTCACTCTGGGAACAACGGCCAGGGCAACAGTTATAGAGCCGCCAGGCCCATATGGAAATGGGAGAAGTGCCTGGAAAAGGGGTGAGTGCTGGGCAAGCAGCATTATTCCCCATCCACCCGCCACGCCACAGAGTGCCAAAACGTGGTGAAATGGGTCACCCTGTACTGACAAATACCTAAGGCTCCGCCACTTACAATGTAACAGGTGCAACAGCTTTACCTAAGACACAGAGGCAAACAAACACAGGATCCTGTCAAGATGAGGAGACAGAGAAGTATGGCCTAAAAGAGAGAATGGATCAAGGTTCCAGTGGGAGAACTAAGCAATGAGGAGATAGCCAACCTAACTGATGCAGAGTTAAAAACACTGGTGATAAAGATGCTCACAGACTTGACAGCTATGCTTAAGTATGGCAGATGCATAAGGGAAGAAGTGAAGGCTATGCTAAGTGAAAAGAAGAAAAATCCACAAATACCAACGGTGAAGAGAAGGAAACCTGGGTTCAAATCAATGATTTGGAATATAAGGAAGAAAAAAACAGTTGACCATTACAGGAGGAGGAAACAAGAATGGAAAAAAAATGAGGAGAGGCTTAGGAACCTCTGGGACAACTTTAAACATCCGAATCAGAAGGGTGTCAGAAGGAGGGAAAAAAAGCAAGAAATTGAAAGTTTATGTAAAAAAATAATAAAGGAAAACTTCCTAAATTTGGTGAAGGAAATAGACATACAAGTCCAGGAAGCACAGAGAGTCCCAAACAAGCTAGACTCAAAGAGGACCACACCAAGATACATCATAATTAAAATGCCAAAGGTTAAAGATAAAGAGAGAATCTTAAAAGCAGTAAGAGAAAAGCAGAGAGTTACCTACAAAGAGATGCCTATAGGACTCTCAGTTGATTTCTCAAAATAAACTTTGCAGGCAAGAAGGGACTGGCAAGAAATATTCAATGTGATGAAAAGCAAGAACATATAACCAAGATTACTCTATCCAGAAAAGCTATCGGTTAAAATGGAAGGGCAGATAAAGTACTTCCTGGACAAGGTAAAGCTAAAAGAGTTCATCATCACCAAACCATTATTATATGAAATGTTAAAAAAGAATTAAGAAAAAGATCAAAACTATGAACTCTTAAATGATGACAAACTCACAACTATCAGCAACTGAAACAAAATGCAACTAAACAAACCAGAATAGGCACAGAATCACAGGTATGGGGATCATTTGAACGGTTATCAGCTGGGAGAGGCAAGGGGAAGAAATGGGAAAATGGTGCAGGGACTACGAAGCATAATTGGTTGGTACAAAATAGACAGGGGGAAGTTAAGAATAATATAGGAAATGGTGAAGCCAAAGAATTTATATGCACAGCCCATGGACATGAAATAAGGGAAGTGGGATTGCAGGAGGGAAGGGGGTACTGGCAGAGGGGAGCAAAGGAAAAAATTGGGGCTACTGTAACAACATAATCAATAAAATATACTTAAAATAAATAAATAAAATTGAAAGTGAAATAGGAACTTCCCAATGAAGAAAAAACCAAAGTAGTTTGTTAACACCAAACCAGTACTGCAACAAGTGTTAAATGGCTTGCTATAAGAAGAAAAAAAAAAGAAAAAAAAAAGGTAAACAATCTAACAACAAAATGGCATTACATATGTATCTATTAATAATCACCTAAATATAAATAGCTTAAATGCCCTAACCAGATGACATAGGGTAACTGAATGGATAAGAAAACAAGCCCAACATCTAAGAAGGAATACAACTACCTCAAAACTAGAAACAACCAGAAGTTCCAAAAAATCAAACTGCATGGAAGTCCAGCAAACAAAGATATAAAAAAGAAATACTCATCCAGACAGGTAGGAGGTGCAAAGCCTGGGCAGAGAGGACATGGTGTGGTGGCGGCAGCAGCAGTAGGCTGGCAGAAGGCATAGTCAGACGTTTTAAAGTCAGGAGGGACATCTGGGGAATGTTCCCAGCTCCTCACCGGACCTCGCAGCCCAGGGTCCCAGTGCTGGGGAAAATCATGCCTCATGGCTCCTGACTGTGCAGACCAGTGCGGGTTGAGGTGGAGGCAGAAACTGCCAGTTTCAGCAGAGTCCACTTGTTTAAAAGGCCCCCATGGTCCTAGAGCATCCACAGACCCACCCACTCTGGGAATGACTGCCATGACAGCAGCTAGAGGGGCGCCAGTCTGGCGTGGAAGTGGGAGAGGTGCCTGGAAAAGGGGTGAGTGCTGGGCAAGCAGCATTGTTCCCTCTCCAACCCCTCCTCCCCATATAGCACACAACGTGGTATAACAGGTCACCCTGTACTGACAAACCCCTAAGGCTCCGCCCCTTACAACATAACAGGAGTGACAGCTCTACCTGGATGCGGATGCAAACAAACACAGGAGCCTGTCAGAATGAGGAGACAGAGACGTATGGCCCAAAAGCGGAAATAGATCAAGGTTCCAGTGGGAGAACTAAGTGATGAGGAGATAGCAAACCTAACAGATGAGGAGACAGACAACCTAACAGATGCAGAATTCAAAACACTGGTGATAAAGATGCTCACAGGCTTGACAGATATGCTTGAGTATGGCAAATGCATAAGAGAAGAGGTGAAGGCTATGCTAAGTGAAACGAAGAAAAATCCACACAAAACCAGTGGTGAAGGGAAGGAAACTTGGGTTCAAATCAATGATTTGGAACATAAGGAAGAAAAAAAGCTGTCAACCAGTGCAGAATGAGGAAGCAAGAATTGAAAAAATGAGCAAAACTTCCCAAATCTTGCGAGGGAGATGGACATACAGGTCCGGGAACCACGGAGGGTCCCGGGCGAGCTGGACCCAGAGGGGACCACAGCAGGACGCATCATGACTGAGATGCCAAAGGTGAAAGATAAAGACAGAGTCCTGGGGGTAACAAAAGATAGGCAGAGAGTTGCCTACAGGGGGGTGCCTATAGGACTATCAGCTGATTTCTCAGAGAACACTTTGTAGGTATGAAGGGACTGGCATCACATTATTCAATGTGATGAAAAGCAACCTACAACCAAGATTACTCTATCCAACAAAGCTATCATTTGTTGGAAGGGCAGATGAAGCGCTTCCCAGACAAGGTGAAGCTAAAGAAGTTCATCATCACTGAGCCATTATTATATGAAATGTCAGAGGGACCTACTTAAGAAAAAGAAGATCAAAACTATGAACACTAAAATGACAACAAACACACAATTATCAACAACTGAATCTAAAAAATCAAAACAAAATCCAACAAAGCAAACCAGAATAGGCACAGAATCATAGGGGATCATTTGGAGTGTTATCATCTGGGAGGGGGGAGGGGAAAAAATGGGGACATGGTGCAGGAACTAGAAGCATAATGGTTAGTACAAAATAGACAGGGGGATGTTAAGACTAATATAGGAAAGGGTGAAGTCAAAGAACTTATATGCACGACCCATGGACATGAACTAAGAGGCGTGGGATTGCTGGATGGAAGAGGGGTACTAGGCAGAAAGGAGTAAAGGGGAAAAAAATGGAACTACTGTAACAACATAATCAATAAAATACACTTTAAAAAAAAGAAAGAAAACAAGGCCCATATATATGCTACCTCCAAGAGACCCATCTCCGATCAAAAGATACACACAGACTAAAGGTAAAGGACTGAAAAATATGTTTCATGCAAATAAAAAAGAAAAAGAAAGCTTTAGCAGCAGTACTTATACCCAACAAAATAGACTTTAAAACCAAGTCTGTAGTAAGAGAGAAAGAAGGACACTACATAATGATAAAAAGAGCAATCCAACAAGAGAATATAACCCTAGTAAACATTCACATCCAATGTAGGAGCACCTAAATATGTAAAGCAAATCTTGATGGACATAAAAAGAGAGATCGAAAGGAATAGTCATAGTTGGGGATTTTAACGCCTGTTGACTTCAATGAATATATCTACCAGGCAGAAAATCAAGAAGGAGTGAGAGGCTCTAAACAACAAACTAAATCAAATGGATTTAATTGATATCTTCAGAGCATTTCACCCCAAAGCAGCAGAGTATTGATACTTTTCAAGTACACATGGAATGTTTTTTAGGACAGACCCCACATTAGAACACAAAACAAGTCCCAATAAATTTAAGAATTGAAATCATATCAAGCATCTTCTCTGACCATAATGCTATGAAACGAGAAATCAATCACAAGAAGACTGAAAAATACGCAAAAACATGGAAGCTAAATAACATATTATTAAATAATGAATGGGTCAACAACAAGATCAAGAATGAAATGAAAAGATACTTGAAACAAATGAAAGTGAGGACACAACAATCCAAAATCTGTGGGACAATGGGAAAGCACTCTGAAGAGGGAAATTCAGAGCAACATAGGCCTACCTAAAAAAAACAAAACAAGAAAACAACAAAAAATACACACACAAGAAAAATCTCTAATAAACATTTCAACTTCACACTTTAAGGAACTTAAAAAAGAACAACAAACAAAGCCCAAAGTGAGTAGAAAAGAAAAAATAATAAAGATAAGAGCAGAAATAAATGAAATAGAATTTTAAAAAACAATACAAAAACTCAATGAATCCAAGAGTTGTTTCTTTGAAAAGATAAACAAAATTGACAAAACTTTAATCAGTCTCATCAAGAAAGAAAGAGAAAAGACCTAATAAATAAAATCATAAACGAAATAGGAGATATAACAACTGACACCAAAGAAATCCAAAGGATTTTAAGAAAATATGATGAACAATTATATGCCTACAATCTGGATAACCTGAATCAAATGGATAAATTCCTAGAAACATAGAATCTTCCAAAACTATATCAGGGAGTATCAGAGAACATGAATAAACAGATTACACCTCATAAAACTGAAGCAGTAATAAAAAATTCCCAACAAATAAAAGCCCTGGACCTGATGGCTTCACTGGGGAATTTTACCAAATATTCAGAGAAGAACAAACACCTCTCCACTCAAACTATTTCATAAAATTCAAGAAGAAGGAAAGCTCCCAAACTCATTGTATGAGGCCAACATTACCCTAATTTCAAAACCAAATAAAGACACTACAAAGAAAGAAAATTATAGACCAATATACCTGAAAAATAGAGATGCTAAAATCCTGAACAAAGTATTAGCAAACTGAATACAGCAATGCATCAAAAAATCATACACCATGATCAAGTGGAATTTATTCCAGGAATGCAATGTTGGTTAGTGCAATGTTTGCAAATCAATAAATGTGATTCACAACATAAACAAAAATGAGGTGGATTTCCAGTCAGGGCACATAAGTAGGTTGCACGTCAGGTCCCCAGTTGGGGGCGCAAGTGAGAGGCAACCACCCAGTGATGTTTCTCTCCCTCTCTTTCTCCTTTCCCCTCTCTCTAAAAATAAATAAATAAACAAACAAAAAATTAAAAAAACAAAAAACAAGAAAAACAAAAACGAGGGACATAAACCACATGGTCATATCAATAGATAAAAATTTTTTTTTATAAAATCCAGCATTCATTTATGATAAAACTCTCAGGAAAGTAGGAATAGAAGGACATATCTAAACATAATAAAGTCACATATGACAAAACCCACTGCCAGCATCATACTCAGCAGGTAAATACTACAAGTGTTTCCCTTAAGATCATGAACAAGACAGGGAGTCTTCTTTCAGCTCTCTTATTCAACATAGAAATAAAAATCCTAGCCACAGCAACGAGACAAGAAGAAATAAAAGGCATCCAAATTGGAAAGGAAGAAGTAAAACTGTCATCATTTGCAGATGACATGATACTGGATATAGAGAACCCCAAAGATTCCACAAAGAAACTTCTAAAGCTGATAAATGAATTCAGCAAAGTAGCAGGATACAAAATTAATATCTGTTTTTACATGCTAATAACAAACTAACAGAAAGGGAAATCAAGTAAACCACTCTCATTGCTTCAAAAAGAATTAAATGCCTAGGAATGAACCTAACCAAGGATGTAAAAGACGTGTACTAAGAAAATTACAAGACATTGAAGAAGGAAATGGAGGAAGATACAAATAAGTGGAAGCCAATACCGTGTCCATGGATAAGAAGATTTAACATCATAAAATGTCCATACTACCCAAAGGAATCTTCAGTATCAACGCAATTACTATCAAGATTCCAATAACATATTTCATAGAACTAGAAAAAATATTTCAAAATTTTATATGGAACCACAAAAGGCACCACATTGCAAAAGTGATATTGAGAAATAAGAACAAAGTTGGGAGATCCAATCAAGATGGTGGCATAGGCAGACGTGGCTCACCTCTTCATACAGCCACATCAAAAGTACAGCTAAAATATAGAACAATCATCAGCCAGAATTGTCATAAATCAAGTTGCATAGATGTCCAGCAAATATGAAACTAAAGAAACTACATCCAAGTAGGGAACTTCCAGCCAAGATGGAGACCTAGACAGACATGCTGCATCTCCCTCTACAACTAAGAAGGAATACAACTACCTCAAAACAAGAGACAACCAGAAGTTCCAGACAAGCTGCATGGAAGTCCAACAAAGATATAAAGAAGAAATACTCATCCAGACAGGTAGGAGGAGCAGAGCCAGGGTGGAGAGAATGCAGTGTGGTGGTGGCAGGAGCAGTAGCAGTGGCAGGCTGGCAGAAAGTGCAGTCACTCATTTTAAAGAGTTGGAAGACTATGCTAAATAAAATGAAGGAAAATTCACAAAAAACCGATGGTGAAGAGAAGGAAACCTGGGTTCAAATCAATGATTTGAAACATAAAAATAAGGAAACAATACAGAATGAGGAAACAAGAATTGAAAAAAATGAGGAGAGGCTTAGGAACCTCTGAGACAACTTCAAACGTGCCAACATCCAAACCATAGGGGTGCCAGAAGGAGAAGAGGAAGAGCAAGAAATTGGAAAATTATGTGAAAAAATAATGAAGGAAAACAGCCCAAATTTGGCAAAGGAAATAGGCATACAAGTCCAGGAAGCACAGAGAGTTCCAAACAAGCTAGACCCAAAGAAGACCACACCAAGATACACCATAATTAAAATGCCAAAAGTGAAAGATAAAGAGAGAATCTTAACAGTAGCAAGAGAAAAGCAGAGAGTTACCTACCAAGGGGTGCCTATAAGACTATCAGTTGATTTCTCAAAAGAAACATTGCAGGCAAGAAGGGACTGGCAAGAAGTATTCAAGGTGATGAAAAACAAGGACTTAGAACCAAGATTACTCTACCCAGCAAAGCTATCATTTAGAATGAAAGGACAGATAAAGTACTTCCCAGACAAGGTGAAGCTAAAGGAGCTCATCATCACCAAGATATTATTATATGTAATGTTAAAGGGACTTAATAAAAGGAAAATCAAATTATGAACATTAAAATGACAACAAAGTCACAACTATCAACAACTGAATCTAAAACATAAAAACAAGAGGAGGCTCAGAAGATGGCAGTGGAGTAGGTACCGGTGTTATCTGCTCGCTCCCACCATGGAAAGACTTCAGGTGCAAACACGGAGAGGAGTGAGTGAATGAGTGCTGATTTCAGACAGCACGAACAGGGAAGGGAGTGTGGGAGCAGCGTGAAGGAGGGAGGAAAGTTCAGCCATGAACACCAGGTTGAGTTGCTGGGCCTCCGGGACTGGCGCATCTGCTGTACCTCACCTGAGGGGGGGCAGCTGCTGACTGGCTTGTTAGCCAGGAACTGCTTGGAGGCTTCCCCCTGCCAGGGGTGCACTGACCAACGAAGTCTCACAGGAAGTCAGTGAGAGGGTTGGGCTGAAAAGGCTGGAGGCCTGGGAAGACAGTGAACAACCTGGACGGGGAGAAACTATATGAACTGAGTCTAGGTGGAGACCTCCTCGGCCGCAAAACGGGACTGAAAGCTCTGTACTCTAGGCGCGCGCAGCACTTGCACCAGGTCCCTACTGAACAAAAAAGAAGTTTTGAGGTAAGGAGAGCGGCCCACACAGGAAAGCTGCAGTGGAACTGCAGACTCGGGGAAGGGGACCCCTAGGCAGGGAGGTGGTGCACGCTCCAGCACTTTGAGCGATCGCGCCAGGGCCCTACCGAACAAAGGGACGGTTATGAGGCAAGGAAAGGGACCCATTCGGGAAAGCTGAGGCAGATCTGCAGGCTCTGTGGGGACCCCAGGCCAGCAGGTGGCGCACACAGGCTTATAGTCAGGGACATAAGCGGGTGGTGTAGCTTGGAAATAGAGACACAACTGGAGGCAGAACAGAGATTACTGGCAGGCACATGCTGGCCCAACAGCAGAACAACGTTGCTAGACAAGCCTGAGAAGGGCTGAGGGTGCCGCAGGAGGAGACAACTAAACGTGGCTCACAGCAGAGCAGCGGTAGGCCCATGAGCAAGAGACTAGCAATCCCAGAATCAAGCTGGATTTCCCCACAGCCAGCCAACCAACCAGAAAAGATTTGAAACCCATGAAATTTTGACCAGGAGCCAATCCAGAAAAAAAAAAGACTGCGCCTAAAAGTTGAACTAAGTAAAAACCCTTTGTTTCTTTTTTTTCTCCTTTCTTTCCCCATTCTTTTTTTTTCTTTTCTTTTTCTATCTCTTTCCTCCCTTCCCCCTCTTTTCTTTTTTTGCTCTCTCATTTCTCTCTTTTTTTCTTTCTTTCTATTTTTTTAATTTTAATTTTCACCCTCTCTTTTCCTTCCCCTTCCTTTCTTTTTCTTCTTCCCTTCCCCTTATTTTCTTTCTCTCTCTTTTCTCTCTTTCTTTTTCTATTCTTTTAATTTTTTTCTTTTCCTTTTTCCTTTCTCCCCTCTCTTTTCCTTCCCCTTCCTTTCTTTTTCTTCTTCCCTTCCCCTTATTTTCTTTCTCTCTCTTTCTTTTCTCTCTTTCTTTATTTCTTTCTTCCTATTTTTTTAAATTCTTATTTCTTTTTCTTTTCTCCCCTCTCTTTTCCTTCCCCTTCCTTTCTTTTTCTTCTTCCCTTCCCCTTCTTTTCTGTCTCTCTTTCTTTCTTTCCTTTTTTTTAAATAATTTTAAAAAATTCTTTCTTTAATCTGTTTTCTACCTTCTATCCCTCAGATCCTTCTGCTGCAATTTTTGTTGGTTTGTCTGTTTGTCTGTTTTATTTATCTTCCCTCTCACACTAAACATATAGCATATAACTGCTATATAAACCTAATACTATACACTTCCACTTTCTCACTTCATTCTGCATTCTTCCCCTCCTTTTTAAATATATAGTGTAAATACTACTTGCTGTCTCACATAGACTTGACCCTATTTGCTAATATTATTATTATACATTCCCTCTCAAAAACATCTTTCTTTCATTTAAAACAATCCTTATCTGTTTCTCCTATAAGAGTCTTAATCTCTCTACATTTATATTAATTCTGGTTCATTTGCTGCTGATAGTGGGATTGTAGTTGGGGGATATTTTGGAGGGTGTGGGTTTCTTGCCTGGGTTGTGTGCTTATGTTTTAACAGCACCTCCACAAAAGAACTCAAGACAAGGTGGGCAGATTGACTCTCAATCAACTAGTCAGAGGAAAGGATCCACCAAAGAGTAACTGAAATACAACCAGACAGCATAAACAAATGGCATAAAGGGCAACACAAGAGCATTTGGCTCTGAAGATCAAAGAGACTACATCACTGAATCCTCCAGGTCTCCTATAAAGAATCTCATATCACAATAGCAGGAAATCGCGCTCCACACCGTGCCCATCTGAAGCGGCTGAGCGTGTTTTCCCGTTTTCTTGAAGTAAACATGGAGAAGCCTTGAAAACGCAAAATATTTTGTCCTCAGAAGTTCGCACATGGCTAGATACTTTCTGGACAGACCTCATATATTACTTGAATGGAGAACGAGATAAGGACTGAGACATTTTTGAGGAAATTCAAAGACAATACACCATAAAATAGTGTCAAAAAGAGGAATGGACATGAAGTATGGCTTTCTGTGGCATGTGGCATATTGTACCAGGCAAAGGGATAGAATTGGAAAGCTCCACTGGGCCGGTGAATGTGACTATTTTGCACGTGAAACATTGAGAGGCCATGCAAAGGGGACTGAAGAGACTGTCAACAGCAGCTTCACTGGTGGCAGCGGACTCCTTCACAGCACTTCCCTGTTACGTTCATTCTCGTGGGGGGATATGTTACTTATTTGGCAATGTGATTTAAATATTGATTTGTATCCTTGGTTTTAATTTAATGTAATTAAAAACTTGTTCTTTTATTTATTGATGGAATTTTAGAGAGACAGAGGATGGGAGAGAGAGAAACGTAGATTTGTTGCTCCCCTTATTCATGCATTCAGGGATCCAACCCGAAACCTTGGGGTAGCGGGATGACACTCAAACCGAGGAACACATGGCCCGGGCTCCTTGGTTTAATCTTGGAAAGCAAAGCTTGTAAAGCTTAATTTATGTTCTCCGTTCATCTGCTGGAAGTTCTATCTTTTTTTCAAAAGTACATTTTGTTCATTGTGTCATTACAGTGGTCCCATTTTTTCCCTTTGCTCCCCTCTGCCCAGTGCCCTGCTTCCCTCCAGCAACCCCATCTCCCTTGGTTCATGTCCATGGGTCATGCATATGGGATCTTTGGCTTCACCCTTTCCTATATTGTACTTAACTTCCTCCTATTTTGTACCAAACAATTATGCTTCTTCATCCCTGCACCATTTCCCCATTTCTCCCCCTGACCCTCCCAGCTGATAACCCTCCAAATGATCCCCGTACCTAAAAAAAATAAAATAAAATAAAAAATAAAAACAATAGCAGGAAATCAAAGCAGACATATCTAATAAACAAAAACAAACAAGAAGAATTCAACATGGGGAGACACAGAAACAACCTCCCAATGAAAGGAAAGGAGGAATCCCCAGAAAGAGACAAATGAAATAGACATAAGCAAATTATCAGACATGGAATTCAAAAAAAATGGTATAAAGAAGCTCAGTGACCTTGACAACCTCAAAGAAAACTATCACAAACTCCAGGAAAATTACAAAGAACTGCAAGGAAACTACAAAAAATTTCAGGGAAGCTACAAGAACTACACCAGCATAAAAAATGACATATAAACTATTAATAAAAACCAGGAAGAAATGAAGAATACAATTTCTGAATTGAAGAACACCATAGAATCAACAAAAGCAGGCTAAATGAAGCAGAAGATTGGATCAGTGACTTAGAGGACAATGTAGAAAAGAATTCCCGGACAATACAACAAAATGAAAAAATATTTAAGAAGAATGAAGAGAGTTTAAGAGAACTGCAGGACAACATGAGACTAAACAACATTAGAATCATAGGATTACAAGAAGGAGAAGAAGTGAAAAAAGGGATAAAAAACCTGATTGAAAAAGTAATGATAGAAAATTTTCCTAACTTGTTGAGAGAAAAAGTCATGCAAACCAAGGAAGCACAGAGGGTCCTAATGAAGATGAACCTAAAAAGACCCACTCCAAGGCACATCATAATTAAAATGACAACATTCCAAGACAAAGAGAGAATCCTAAAAGCAGCAAGAGAAAAACAGCAAATAACATACAAGGGAGCTCCAATAAGGCTATCAACTGACTTCTCAACAGAAACACTACAAGCCAGAAGGGAATGGCAAAAAATATTTCAAGCAATAAAAAAAAAAGGCCTACAACCAAGAATACTCTATCCAGCAAGGCTCTCATTCAAAATGGAAGGTGAAATAAGGAGTTTCTCAGAAGGAAGACTAAAAGAATACATCTAGACCAAACCAACATTGCAAGAGATACTACAGGGAATGCTGTAAGAAAAAGAAGAAAACAAGAGAAGGAGAGGAACAAAGTACAAAGGAAAATGAATAAATACCTGTCAATAATAACCTCAAATACAAATAAATTAAGTGCTCCAATTAAAAGACATAGGGTAGTGGAATGGATATGAAAACATGACCCACATATATGCTGTCTACAAGAGACACACCTCAAAACAAAAGATTTACACAGACTGAAAGTGAAGGGATGGAAAAAATTATATCAAGCAAATGGACATGAATAAAAGCTGGGGTAGCAATACGTATATCAGACAAAACAGATTTCACCACAAAGGCCATAGAAAGAGACAAAAAAGGACATTACATAATACTTAAGGGAAAAATCTATCAACAAGATATAACCCTTATAAACATATATGCACCCAACATAGGAGCACCCAAATATGTAAGGACAATCTTGAAAGACTTCCGGCAGGATATAGACAACACGCTCATAGTAGGGGATTTTAACAACCCATTGTCAACAATGGACAGATCTTTGAGGCAAAGAAACACCAAATATATTGAGGAATTGAACAACACTCTATATCAAATGGACTTAGTTGATATATATATAGAACTTTTCACCCCAAAGAAGCAAAATATACATTCTTTTCAAGTGCACATGGAACGTTTTCAAAGATAGACCACATGGTAGGACACAAAACAAGCCTCAACAAATTCTAGTAAATTGAAATTATATCAAGAATCTACTCAGATCACAATGGCTTAAAATTGGGAATCAACCTCAAGGAAAAAACTCAAAAATATTCAAACTCATGGAGAATGAATAACATGCTATTAAATAATGAATGGATTAACAATGACATCAAGGAAGAAATAAAAAAGTTTCTGAAAACAAATGATAATGAACACACAGCAACCCAAAACCTATGGGATACAGCAAAAGCAGTCCTGAGAGAAAACTTCATAGCAATACAGGCCAACCTATAAAGGATAGAAGATCTCTAATAAAAAATCTAACCCTACAGCTACAAGAACTAGAGGAAGAACAACAAACAAAGCCCAGAGCCAGTAGAAGGAAGGAAATCAACAAGATCAGAGAAGAATTAAATGAGATAGAGACCAAACAAACAATTCAAAAGATCAACAAAAGTAGGAGCTGGTTATTTGAAAAGATAAACAAAACCGACAAACCTTTAACCAGGCTCATCAATAAAAAAAAGAGAGAGGACCCAAATAAATAAAATCAGAAACGAAAGAGAAGAAATCACAACTGATACCACAGAAATGCAAAGGATTGTAAAAAATTATTACAAACAACTGTATCACAAGAAATATGAAAACCTAGATGAAACGAACAAATTTCTGGAAACATATAATCTTCCAAAACTGAATCAAGAAGAAGCAGAAAGTCTGAATAGGTCCATAACAACCAGTGAAATTGAAAGAGTAATAAAAAAAAACTGTCGGCACACAAAAGCACTGGACTGGATGGCTTCACAGGCAAATTTTGCAAAATATTTAGGAAAGAAATAACTCCTATCCTTTTCAGACTATTCCAAAAAATCCAAGAAGAGTAAAAACTCCCAAACTCATTCTATGAAGGCACTATTGCCCTAATTCCAAAACCAGGTCAAGACACAACAAAGAAAGAAAACTACTAGCCAATATCGCTGATGAGCAGAGATGCTAAAATCCTCAACAAAATATTGGCAAACCAGATCCAACAACACATTAGAAAGATTATACACCATGATCAAGTGGGATTCATCCCAGGGATGCAAGGATGGCTTAATATTTGCAAATCAATAAACGTAATACATCACATAAACAAAATGAAAGACAAAAACCACATGATCATATCAATAGATGCAGAAAAAGCATTTGATAAAGTACAACACCCATGTATGATGAAAACTCTCAAAAAACTGGGAATAGAGGGAGCATACCTCAACATAATAAAGACCATATATGAGAAACCTGAAGCCAACATCATACTCAATGGGAAAAAACTGAAAGCATTTTCCTGAAGTCAGGAACAAGACAAGGATGTCCACTCTCTTCACTCCTATTCAATATAGTCTTGGAAGTTTTAGCCACAGAAATCAGACAAGAAAAAGAAATAAAAGGCATCCAAATTGGAAAAGAGGAAGTAAAACTGTCATTATTTGCAGACAACATGACAATGTACATAAAAAACCTTATAGACTCCAGGAAAAAACTACTCAACCTAATAAGTGAACTCGGCAAAATAGCAGGTTAAAAAATAAATATACAGAAATCGAAGGCATTTCTGTACACCAACAATAAAATTTTAGAGATTGAAACTAAAAGAAAAATTCCATTTACCATAGCAACAAGAAAAATTAAGTACCTAGGAATAAACTTAACCAAGGAGGTCAAAAACTTGTACTCAGAAAACTACATAACACTGAGGAAAGAAATCAAGGAAGAAACAAATAAATGGAAGCATATACTATTTTCATGGATGGGAAGAATCAATATCATTAAAATGCCCATGCTACCCAAAGCAATTTATAGATTCAATGCAATCCCTATTAAATTACCAATGACATACTTCACAGACCTAAAACAAATACTTCAAAAATTTATATAGAACCAAAAAAGAGCCTGAATATCCACAGCAATCTTGACGAAAAAGAACACAGTAGGAGGAATCACAATACTTGATATCAAACTATGCTACAAGGATACAGTAATCAAAACAGTCTGGTACTGACATAAGAACAGACACATAGACCAATGGAATGAAACAGAGAGCCAAGAAATAAACCCAAGTTTATATGATCAACTAATATTTTACAAAGGGGGAAGAAACATCAAATGGAGTGAAAAGAGCCTCTTAAACAAATGGTGTTGGGAGAACTGGATAGGGACATGCAAAAAACTGAAACTAGACCATCAACTTATACCATATACCAGAATAAACTCAAGATGGGTCAAAGACTTAAATGTAAGCCGTGGCAACATAAAAGTCCTAGAGGAAAACAGGCATAAAAATTTCAGATATCCTGCATAGCAACATTTTCACTGATCTATCTCCTAAGACAAGGGAAATAAAGGAAAGAATAAACAAATGGGACTACATCAAACTAAAGAGTTTCTGCTCAGGAAAAGAAAACATCAGCAAGATTAAAAGGGTACAAATAATATGACAAAATATATTTCCCAATGATACCTAAGACAAGGGATTGATCTCCAAAATATACAAAGAACTTATATGACTCAACACCAAGAAGACAGACAACTCAATTCAAAAATGGGCAAAGGACCTGAACAAACACTTCTCCAAAGAGAACATACAGAGGGTCCATAGACATATGAAAGAATGCTCAACATCACTAGCCATCAGAGTGATGCAAATAAAAACCACAATGACATACCACCTTACACCAGTCAGAATGGCCATCATCAGCAAATCAACAAACAACATGTGCTGGTGAGAATGTGGAAAAAAGGAATCCCTGGTGCACTGCTGGTGGGAATGCAGACTGGTGCAGCCACTATGAAAAACAGTATGGAATTTCATCAAAAAAGTAAAAATTGAATTGCCTTTTGAACCAAGAATTTCATTGCTAAGATTATATCCGAAAAATCCTGTAACACTAATTCAAAAGAACCTATGCACCCCTATGTTCATAGCAGCACTATTTACAATAGCCAAGTGCTGGAAACAACCTAAGTGCCCATCTGTAGATGAGTGGATCAAAAAACTGTGGTACATTTACACAATGGAGTACTACACAGCAGAAAGAAAGAAGGAACTCCTACCATTTACAACAACATGAATGGAACTAGAGAGAATTATGCTTAGTGAAATAAGCCAGGCAACAAAAGAAAAATACCTTATGCTATCACCTATTACAGGAGTCTAATGAACAATACAAACAAATGAGCAAAATTGAACCAGAGGTATGTAAACAAGGTGTAGACTAACAATGACAAGGGGGTAGGGGGAAGGGAGAGAAGGGGAAAAGAAGGGGAAGGGTCTAGCCAAAGAACATGTATAAATGGCTCATGGACATTGACAACTGGGTAGGGACTGACTTTGGGAGAAGGGGTGGGCAGGGTGTGGGGAAGCAATAGAAAAAAAAATGTGCGACTAATGTAATAGAAAAACAAACAAACAAACGAACAAGTTTTTGGTGAGGAAAAATATATATATAAAGAACGGAAATTCAATTTTAGTGAATATTAGAATGACAAGGATTTTTCTTCACACTGTATATTTTTCTCTCTATCTGATCCCTCCAGAATTTGGCATCCTGAAGAAGTAATGACATAAGGTTCTTTACATGAAACTAATAAGACCAGTTGTTAATAAAGGTCTTGTTGACAAGATTTAGACTGGAATGTCATGCCTAAAGGAGACATGCTTGGGCTCTGGTTGTTACCAAAAAGCCCTGAGGAACTAAGGTTGATCTTAGAAGGTAATAAAAGCCCATGAGAAAAAAGGCCTGATACCTAGGTTGGATGTGTGTCCCATGGCAATCTTTTCAGGGAAGAAATGAAGGTTGTTTTCCTGAAAGATGGTTAGAAGGGACCTTAAGGCACAATAGAAAACCTGAAGGACTTGGAAAAGGCAGGTGTTTACAGGCAAGGCTGAATGGCAGGTATGTGGCTCAGCTTCTGTGCCCTGAAGGGCAAACTGAAGTTCACCCTAAATGTTCCTTGTGTAAGTTTGAGCAAAGCAGACTTAAAGATCATAAGTGATCAATTTCTGCTCTTGTTATGTTTATGCAAATGAACAGGATAAATCAAAAATGGACCTAACGCAGTCCCTTTAATGACAAGGAAGGTAATCTTAGGGAGAAAAATTGTGGTTAAAAAAAAAAAAAATCACAATGCTCAATGACAGACTATAAAGTAGTGCAGCTAACCGTCTTTAAAGTTTCTTTTCATTTAAAGTTTCCTTTCATTTGTAAGTTAAACCAGGTCTCTAGCAGCATCAAAAATGCTCAATTTACAGGCAAGAAGAATGTCAAATGCCTTGAAACTGGATGTCTTTCTAATAAGACAGTCCTACAGATTTAGAGACTGGTTTGTGGGTTATGTTGCATAAATTAACATGTGTTTTCTGTTTTCAAAGGGCATAAGCCTAGGATCTCATTGCCTGAGTGATTTCTGTATGTATAGGCCTCACTTAATCCTGTCTGCATCGCTACCTCCTGAGACTCAATGGTTTGACTGAACTAAGTGGTTGGGTTGGTGAAGAATGGGGTGGTCATGGGCTTCACCTTAAAACGGGTTTCTCTTTTCTCTCCTAATGGCTTGGACAGAAAGGACCCAGAGATCTGAGAGGGGAAAACCTAAAATATTTCTCTCAGCCCAAGCTAAGTATTGTGGGCTAAAGGGTTCTCAACAGGTATGATGTGCCTGGCACACCTTCCTCCAAAGAAGCCCTTCTTTTTTCCCTATTGGGGAACATTGAAAAATTAATACCTGCCTTTTGTCATCTAGTGGTTATGGATTAAATGATGTCTTAATCCTGTTGTCAAATCTGTTGCCCCCAGAATACGACAAGGATGCCAGCCTGTTAAGCCAAGCACTCCGTTATCCAGGGACAGCCAACTTGAACTGGAATTTGCAAGATCCTTCCCCATGTGGGAAGGCCACCCTCCGCTCCACACCCCTACTCTTATAAGGGAATTCTGTACCCAAGGGTAGGTAGGATGACGACCATGTCCAGCTTGAAGCAGCTAGAGGAGCATGAAATCATCTCCCATTGTCCTCTATAAGATTGTAAAGGGTCTCAAGTCTGAAAGGGGGTATATGTTAATTTTTTATTGTTATAAAATTTAATTAATTAATTAATCAATTTAAATAAAAATAATAATATAGGAAATGAAGAATCTGGAGAGCTTGTATGCACGACCCATTGGCATGGACTGAGGGGTTGGGGGCATTGCTGGGGGAGAGGGGTGATGGGCAGAGGGTAGCAAAGGGGGAAAAAATGGAAGTATTGTGACAATATAATCAATAAAATATACCAAAAAAATTAAAATTAAAATTAAAAATAAAAATAAAATCCAACTAAGGAAACCAGAATAAGAACAGAATCATAGGATGGGGATCCTTTGGAGGGTTATCAGCTGGGAGTGGGGAGAGGGAGAAATGGGGAACTGGTGCAGGGATTAAGAAGCATAATTGGTTGGCACAAAATAGACAGGGGGAAATTAAGAATAATATAGACATCTACCTCAAAACTAGAAACAACCAGAAGTTCCAGAAAATCAAACTGCATGGAAGTCCAACAAACAAAGATATAAAGAAGAAATACTCATCCAGATAGGTAGGAGGGGTGGAGCTGGGGCAACGAGGACACGGTTTGGTGGTAGCAGCAGCAGTGGCAGTGGCAGACCAGTGGAAAGCACAGTTACACATTTTCAAAAGTCAGGAGGGATACCTGGGGAGCATTCCCAGCTCCTCACCACGCCATGCAGCTCATGGTTCCAGCACCAGGGAAAATAAAGTCTCATTGCTTCTGACTGTGCAAACCAGTAGGGGTTGGGGTGGAGGCAGAAACTGCCAATCTCTCAGCAGATTCCACTTGTTTAAAGGTTCCCCACAGTCCTAGAATGTCTGCAGACCCACCCACTCTTGGAATGACAGCCAGGGCAATAGGTAGACAGGCACCAGTCCCTGATGGAAGTGGGAGAAGTGCCTGGAAAAGGGGCAAGTGCTGGGCATGCGGCATTGTTCCCCCCTCAGACTGTTCCCCCACATACAGCGCCACAAGGTGGTGAAACAAGTCACCTGTACTGATGAGTCCCTAAGGCTCTGCCCCTTGCAACATAACAGGAGTGACACCTCTACCTGGGACATGGAGGCAAACAAACACAGGAGCCTGTCAAGATGAGGAGACAGCAAAGTATGGCCTAAAGGAGCGAGCAGATCAGGGTTCCAGTGGGAGAACTGAGTAACGAGGAGATAGCCAACCTAACAAACACAGAGTTCAAAACACTGGTGATAAAGTTGCTCACAGACTTGACAGATATGCATGAGTATGGCAAATGCATAAGAGAAGAAGTGGGGGACCTCTGGCCAAGATGGAGCCATACACTGGCACGCTCTGTCTCCCTCTACAATTAAGAAGGATTACAACTACTGCAAAACTAAAAATAATAAGAAGTTCCTGAAAATAAAGCTACATGGAAGTCCAACGTATGAAGTCATAAACAAGTGTTGCTCGTCCGGACGCGTAGAAAGTGCGAAACTGCGGCTGAGAAAGATTGAACTGTGCTGGAGGCGGCAGCCACAGCAGCGAACAGCAGGACCCAGTAAGCGGACACCTGTATTTGTGGGGAGGAGAGAAGCGCCTGGGAGCTGGCCCCAGCTGCAGACCAGATCCATCGGCTCGTGATTCCAACGCCCAGGGAAGGCAGACCTTATGGGGAGGCAGCCCTGTTCCTTAGCGGAGAGTAACAGCAGGAATCCATCTTGGACCCCCGCCCCCACATAAAGCACCACAGTGTGGTAAGAAAGATCGCCAGGTTGTGACGAGTACACGGAGCTCCGCCCAATATAGCATAGGAGGTGTGGCAGCGCCCCGCCCAAGAAGGAAAAATAAACAAACTGGTCAGAATGGCAAAATTACTGATTGAAATACCAATCACACAGCTAACGAAAAAACAAATAAAAGCCTTGACCGATGAACAAATAGTGAATCTTTCCGAGGCTCAGTTCAGAGCTATAGTTATAAGACAGCTTACAGACCTAACAGCGGGCTGAATCAAGACGGAAGGAATGAAGGCTAGTCCTACTGAAATGGACAAAAATACATACAACACAAGTGCTGAGGAAGGGAAAGCCATGGAACAAATTAACAAATCGGAACATAGGGAGGGAACAGTCAACCAGTGCAGAAAGAGGAAACAAAAAGTGAGAAATATGAGAGGCTCAGAAGCCTCTGGGACAGCTATCTGTGATTGAACATTCGAATTATCAGATTGCCAGAGGGTGAAGAAGAAGAACTAGAAATTGAAAAATTATGTGAAAAAATAATGAAGCAGAACTTCTCTAACTTGGGGAAGGAAATGAACTGACAGGTCCAGAAAGCAGAGAGAGTTCTGGATAGGCTGGACCCAGGGAGGACCACACCAAGACACATTACCATCAAAATGTCAAAAAATAAAGATAAAGAGAGAATGTTAAAAGCAGCAAGAGAGAAGAGAAGAATTATGTACAAAGGGGTCCCAGTTAGACTATCAGCTGATTTCTCAAAGGAGACTCTGCAGGCAAGAAGGGACTGGCAAGAAATATTCAAAGTAATAAAAAGCAAAAACCTACAACCACGACTACTCTATCCAGCGAAGCTGTCATTCAGGATAGAAGGGCCGAGAAAGTTTTTCCAGGACAGAGTAAAACTGAAGGAGTTTGTTATATCCAAACCACTGTTATATGAGATGTTAAAGGGACTGGTTTAGAAGGAGGATCAAAACAATGAACATTAAAATGAAAACTGTATCACAACAACCAACAGCAGAAGCTAGGGAATCAAAACAAAGGCAACTAAGTAGGCAACGAGAGTGGCAAAAAAATTATAGGTAAGGGGAACATATTGGGGGGAGGTCAGCGGGGAGGGGAAAGGGGGAAAAGGGAGGAAGATGATGCAGGAATTAAGAAGCATAGCAGGAGGGAGTGGAGTAGACAGGAAGATGTTGAGAAGAACTATATGCACAACCAATGGGCATGGACTAAGGGGGGCAACTGGAGGGAGGGGGCTTACAGGGGGCAAAGAAATTAGGACAACTGTAAAAGCATAATCAATAATAAAAAATTTAAAAAAAAAGAGAAGTGACGGCTATGCTAAGTGAAATGAAGGAAAATCCACACAAAATCAATGGTGAAGGGAAGAAAACCAGGGTCTAAATCGATGATTTGGAACATAAGAAGGAAAAATATAGTCAACCAGTGCAGAGTGAGGAGACAAGATTTGGAAAAAGTGAGGAGAGGTTTGGGAACCTCTCAGACAACTCTAAAGGTGCCAACATCTGAATCACATGGATGCCAAGAGAAGAGGAAGAGCAAGAAATTGGGAACTTATATGAAGAAATAATTTAGGAAAACTTCCCAAATTTTGCGAAGGGAATGGACATACAAGTCCAGGAAGCACAGAGAGTGCCGGGAGAGCTGGACCCAGAGGGGACCACACCAAGACACATCAAGATTAAAATGCCAAAGGTGAAAGATTAAGAGAGAATCCTAAAAGTAGCGAGAGAGAAGTGAAGAGTTGCCTACAAGAGGGTGCCTATAAGACTATCAGTTGATTTCTCTAAGGACACTTTGCAGGCAAGAAGGGACTGCCAAGCAATATTCAATGTGATGGGAGGCAAGGACCTACAGCCAAGATTATTCTATCCAGCAAAGCTATCATTTGGAATGGAAGGGCAGATGAAGTGCTTCCAGACAAGGTAAAGCTAAAAGAGTTCATCCTCACCAAACCATTATTATATGAAATGTCAAAGGAACTTACTTAAGAGAAAGAATATCAAAACTATGAACACTGAAATAACAACAAACTCACAACTATCAACAACTGAATCTAAAAAATCTAAACAAAATTCAACTAAGCAACCCAGAATGGGAACAGAATCATAGGCATGGGGATGATTTGGAGGGTTGTCAGCTGGGAGGGGGAGGGAGGAGAGGTGGGGAAATGGTGCAGGGATTAAGAAGCATAATCAGTTGGTACAAAAGAGACAGGGGGATGTTAAGGATAATATAGGAAAGAGTGAAGCCAAAGAACTTATATTCATGATCTATGGACATGAACTAAGGGGGGTGGGATTGGTGGAGGGAGTGGGGGTACTAGGCAGAGGGCAGCAAAGGGGAAAAAATGGGGACTACTATAACAACATAATAAAATATACTTAAAAAAAAAACCCACATCCATCAAGATGGATCTGGTAAGCTGGTGCCATACTTGAGACTCCATCAACCTAGCTAACCTTGCTTGACCCACCTTGGAGATCACCAGAGACCCTCTACCCATCGACTTGTGGGGCCACCCAACCTGCTTTTCCATATGAATGGCTGGTCTTGGCTCATGCTTTACAATTTCCTAAATTTTATCATACAAGCAACTGCTGGTCCCAGTGAACTCCAGGTCTGCACTAGCAGGATCCAGCTTAGATTCGCAACTTGACTTTGCCTGGGAATCTCCAAGCCCAGCACAAGTAGCAACCATCTCAGATTGCTTTATAACACAGGCAGGGTGCCACAGGCAAAACAGAGATGGGGGTTGACCTTGGCCTACACCACCCAGGTAACCCCAGAGCCAGTGCACCCATGGACAGCCTAGACCATATCGGAACACCACCACCCTATGCCTGCACAGCTGATCCTCCACGGAGAACGTAGGTTGGTGGTTAGTGGTCATAGCCAGTCCTTGCAGCTGACTGGCCTGGGTAAATCCCTACCATTGATCTTCCAACAGCAACCAAGGCTCAACTAAAAGAAGAGGGTGTACTCAGCACACAAAAAGGGCACACCTCAGGTACCCAGCTTGGGTGATAAGGGAACCATGCCACTGTATCCTACGGGACATCGACTACATTAGGCCATACTACCAAGACACAAAGTAAAAACAGCTCTACCTAATACACAGAAACAAACAAAGGGAGGCTGCCAAATTGAGGAGACAAAGAAATATAGCCCAAATAAAAGAACAGAACAAAACCCCAGAAAAAGAACTAAACAAAACAGAGATAGCCAACTTATCAAATGAAGAGTTCAAAACACTGGTGATCAGGATGCTCAGAGAAATAATTGAGTACAGCCACAAAATGAGGAAGGAAAAGTTATACAAAGTGAAATAAAAAAATATATACAGGGAACAAACAATAATGGGAAGGAAGCTGGGATTCAATCAACAATTTGGAACAAAAAGAAGAAATAAACATTCACAGGCAAAAGAAAGAAGAAACAAGAATTTAAAAAACGAGGAAAAAATTAAGAACCTTTAGGACAACTTTAAAAATACCAGCATCCAGAAAACTAAGAGGAAGAACAAAGAATTGAAAACTTATTTGAAAGAAAACTTTCCTAATTTGGCAAAGGAAATAGACATACAAGTTTAGGAAACACAGACTCTCAAACAAGTTGGATTCAAAGAGGACCATACCAAGAAACATCATAATTAAAAAATCAAAGATGAGCGGCCATCACTGAGGCGCCAGCGGTCAAAATGAAGTTCAATCCCTTTGTGACTTCCGACCGGAGCAAGAACCGTAAAAGGCATTTCAATGCATCTTCCCACATTCGCAGGAAGATTATGTCTTCTCCTCTTTCCAAAGAGCTGAGACAGAAGTACAATGTTCGATCCATGCCCATCCGAAAGGATGATGAAGTTCAGGTTGTACGAGGACATTACAAAGGGCAGCAGATTGGCAAAGTAGTCCAGGTTTACAGAAAGAAATATGTCATCTACATTGAACGAGTACAACGGGAAAAAGCTAATGGTACAACTGTTCACGTGGGCATTCACCCCAGCAAGGTGGTTATTACCAGACTAAAACTGGACAAAGACCGCAAAAAGATCCTTGAACGTAAAGCCAAATCTCGCCAAGTAGGAAAGGAAAAGGGCAAATACAAGGAAGAAACAATTGAGAAGATGCAGGAATAATGTAATCTTCTATACAACTTTCATTAAAAACTTGAAATGAAAAATAAAAAATAAAAAAAAATATCAAAGATGAAAGACACAGAGGGAATCTTAAAAACAGCAAGAGAAGAGAGTTATCTACAAAATAATTCCCATAAGACTATCAGCTGATTTCTCAAAAGAAACATTGCAGGCAAGAAGGGGCTGGCAAGAAATATTCAAAGTGATGAAAAACAAGGACCTACAACCAAGACTACTCTATCCAGCAAAGCTATCATTTAGAATGGAAGGGCAAATAAAGTGTTTCCCAGATAAGGTAAAGCTAAAGGAGTTCATCCTCACCAAGCCATTATTATATGAAATGTTAAAGGGATGATTTATGGAAAAGAAGATCAAAACTATGAACAGTAAAATGACAAAAAACTCACAAGTATCAATTGAATCAGAAAAATATAAACAAAAACAAACTAAGCAAATAAAGCAAGAACAGGAATTGTAATTATGGGGATCATTTGGAGAATTATAAGCTAGGAGGAGCAAGGGAGAGAAAGGGGAAAATGGTACAGGGATCAAGGAGCATAATTGGTAGAATAAAATAAACAGGATGATGTTAAGAATAGTACAGGAAAGGGTGAAGCCAAAGAACTTACATGCATGACCCATGGACATGAACTAAGGGTGGAGAGATTGTTGGAGGGAAGAGGAGTACCTGGAGGAGAGGAGCAATAGGAAAAAATTGGGACAACTGTAACAGCATAGTCCATTAATATACTTAAAAGTAAAATAAAATAAGAAACTGATTTTTTTTTTAAGTTGGAGGAATCATGCTTCCTAATATTAAACCAAAACACAAAGCCATAGTAATCAAAACTGTCTGGAACTGGCATAACAACATACAGATAGAGCAGTAGAACAGAATAGAGAGCCCTGAGATAAACCCACACCTTTATAGTCAATTAATATTTGACAGAGGAAGCAAGCACATACAATGGACTAGAGGTAGTCTATTCAATAAACGATGTTGGAAAAACTAGACAGATGCATATAGAAAAATGAAACTAGACCACCTTCTTACACCACACTTAAGAATAAACCCAAAACGGATCAAAGACTTAAATGTTAGACCCGAAACCATTAAAATCCTAGAAGAAAAGATAGGCAGCAAAACCTTGAATATTACTCATAGAAATTTTTTTCGGATATATCTTCCCAGGCATGAGAAACAAAAGAAAAAATAAACAAATGGAACTACATCAAACTAAAAGATTTTTGCACAGCAAAGGAAATCATCAACAAAATACAAAGACAACTCAGAATGGGAGAACATATTCGCTGATACATCTGATAAGAGGTTAATATCCAAAATTTATAAAGTATTTATGAAGCTCAACACCAAAAATACAAACAATCCAATTAAAAAGTGGGCAAAAGATCTGAATAGACACTTTTCCAAAGAGGACATACTGATGGTCAATAGACATATTAAAAGATGCTCAATGTCACTCATCATCAGAGAAATGCAGATTAAAACCACAAAAATATATCATCTCACGCCGGTCAGAACGGTTATCCCCAATAAATTAACAAGTGCTGGCAAGGATGTGGAGAAAGGGGAACCGTTCTGCACTGTTGGTGGGAATGCAGACTAGTGCAGTCAATGTGAAAAGCAGTATGAAGATACCTCAAAAAATTAAAAATGTATCTACCTTTACATCCAGTGATCCCACTTCTGGGAATACATCTGAAGGAACCCAAAAGACTAATTCAAAGGAATACAAGCACCCCTATGTTCATTGTAGCATTATTTACAATCACCAAGATATGGAAGCAGCCCAAGTGTCCATCAATAGATGAGTGAATAAAACAACCATGGGACGTTTACACATGGAATGTTACTCAGCTGTAAAAAAGAAGAAAGTTTTACCCTTTGTGACAGTATGGATGAATCTGGAGAACATTATGATAAATGGAATAAACCAGTTAGAGAAAGACGAATACCATATGATTTCACTCATATGTGGAATCTAATGAACAAACTGAACTAACAAGCAAAACAGAGATGGACTCATAGACGGGGAGTGAATGACAGCTAGTGGTGAGGGGAGGTGGTTAGGAGGTGGAGGGATTGAGCAAAAAGGAAAAGAGTAATGGATATGAACAGCAATGTGGTGATTGCTGGGGGTTGGGGTTAAAAGGGGAGTAAATGGTAATGGAAAGAATACAATATTAAAAATAAAAATAAATAAAAGCAGATAAAGCTGAATGGATAATAAAACATGACTATATATATATGTTACAAGAGATCCAGCTCAGATTTAAAAATGCACACAGACTGAAAGTAAAGGAGAGGAATAAGATAGTTCATGCACATGGAAATAAACAAAAGCTGGGGGAGCAATATTTATATCAGAGAAAATAGACTTTAAAACAAAAGCTATGATAAGAGACAAAGAAATACATTAAATAATGAAAAAGTGATCTATCTAACAAGAGGATATAACCCTTGTAAATATTTATACACCTCACACAGGAGCACCTAAATATACAAAGCAAATATTGACAGAAATAAAGGGAGAGACTGACATTAATACAGTCATAGTAGAGTCCATTAACACCCCACTGACATTAATGAATCAATCTTCCAGACAGAAAATGAACAAGAAAACTGGCTTTAAGTGCCACACTAGAACAGATGGATTTAATTGACATTTTCAGAGCATTTTACCACAAAGGGGCAGAATATACATTCCTTTCAAGTGCACATGAAATATTTTGCATAATAGACCACATGTTAGGACACAATACAAACTTCAATAAATTTAAGAAGATTGAAATCATATCAAGCATCTTCTCTGACCACAATGGTATAAAACTAGAAATTAATTACAAAAAAAAAAAAAACCCTGAAAAAGGCACAAACACATGAAGACTAAATAACATTTTTCTAAACAGTGAATGGATTAATGAATTAGATTAAGGAAGAAATAAAAAAATACCTTGAGACAAATGAAAAAGAAAACACAACCACCCTAAATCTATGGTACACAGCAAAAACAATCCTAAGAAGGAAATTCATAGCAATACAGGTCTACCTCAAAATAATAATAATAATAAAAAATAATAAATAAAAACAAGAAAAATCTCAGATAAAAAAAAACAACTAATCTCACACCTAAAGGAACAAACTAGAAAAACAACAACTATCAAATCCCAAAGTGAGTAGAAAAAAGGAAATAATAAATATCAGAGCAGAAATAAATGAAATAGGCTCTATATAAACTAGCAAAGGATCAATGAAACTAAAAGCTTGTCCTTTGAAAAGTAAGACTGTTAAACTTTTAAGAAGACTAATCAAGGAAAAAAGATAAAGGACCCAAATAAATAAAATCAGAAGTGAAAGAGAAGTAACAACTGACCCCACAGAAATACAAAGGGTTATAAGAAAATACTATAAATAACTGTATACCAACAAATTGGAGAATCTGGAAGAAATGGATAAATTCCTAGAAACATACAATCTTCCAGGATTGATTTAAGAGGAAACAGAAAGTCTGAAGAGATGAATTACAATCAATGAAATTGAAGCAGTAATAAAGAAAACTCTCAACAAACAGAAGTCCAGGACCAAATGGCTTCACAGATTAATTTTACCAATGTTTCAAAGGAAAATTAAAACCTATTCTTCTCAAATTATTCCAAAAAATTCAAGAAGATGTAAGACTCCCAAGCTCATTTTAAAGGCCAACATTATTCCAATTCGAAAGCCAGATAAAGACACCACAAAGAAAGAAAATTATAGGCCAATATCCCTGATGAACATCAATGCTAAAATCCTCAATAAAATATTAGCAAACCAAATCCAGTAATACATTAAAAAGATCATACACCATGATCAAGTGGGACTTATTCCTGGGATGCAAGTTTGGTACAATATCCATACATCAATTAACATGATACACCACATAAACAAAATGAAGGATAAAAACCACATAGTCATATCAATAGATGCAGAAGAAACTTTTAACAAACTCTAGCACCCATTTATGATAAAGGCTCTCTACAAGGTGAGAATAGAGGAAACATACCTCAACATAATAAAGGCCATTTATGGCAAACCCAAACATAACATCATATTCAACAGGGTAAAATTACAAGTGTTTCCCTTAAGATCAAGAACAAGACAAGGATGTTCTCTTTCACTCTCTTATTCAACATAGTACTAACCATAGCAATCACAAGAAGAAATCAAAAGCATTCAAATTGGAAAGGAATGCATTTGACATGATACTGTATATAGAGAACCCTGAAAATTTCACCACAAAACTACTAGAACTAATAAATAAATTCAATAAAGTAGCAGGATACAAAATAAATATTCAGAAATCGGCTCCATTTCTATACACCAATAGTAAATTATCAGACAGAGAAGCTAAGAAAACAATCCTTTTTACACTTGCATCAAAAAATATAAAATCCTAGGCATAAATTTAACCAATGAAATCAGTCCCCTCAGCCTCCACTGCTACCACCATCCCCTCTGCCAGGTGGTGGTTGCCTAAAAAGGAGGTGAGGGGGCAGCCCTGTGCACTCAGCCCCATCTCCTTGGGGTCTACTTGAGGTGTCCTTGAGCTCTGAGGACATTTTTGCTGCTGCATGGAGAGAACACCCATCTTCTGTGGGACTTGGAATTCCTGGAGAACTGCCTTTATGAAAAGCTGGCAATCATTTATTTAAATCCCATCTCTTAGTTTTCCTTTTTGTTGAGTTTCAGAAGACTTTGACTGCCATTTCCTCGGTGAAGGCTTTATTACTAAGGACATCTGGACCAAAAAATTAATGAATTTTCTTCTGATGATGATAAGGATGCCTTCTATGTTGTGGACCTGGAAGACAGTCTAAAGAAACAGTTGTAATAATTTAAAGCTCTTCCTTGGGTCACCCCCTTTTATGCAGTCAGTTGCCATGACAGTCAAACCACAGTGAAGATCCTAGCTGCCATCAAGACAGAATTTGACTGTGCTAGCAAAACTTAAATAGGATTGGTGAAGAGTCTTGGGGTGCCTCCAGGGAGGGTTATCTAAGCAAATCCTTGTAAGTAAGTGTCTCAGATTAAATATGCTGCTGATAATTCAGTTCATATGATGACTTTCCATAGTGAAGTCAAGTTGATGAAAGTTGCCAGGGCACATCCAAAGGCAAAGCTGGTTTTGCATTGTCGCTGATGATTCCAAAGTAGTCTGTCATCTCAGTGTTAAATTTGGGGCTACACTCAAAACCAGCAGGCTTCTTTTGGAACAGGCAAAAGAGCTACATATTAACAACATCAGAGTCAGCTTCCATGTGGGAAGTAGTTGATTTGATCCTGAGACCTTCATGCAGGCTGTCTCTGAGCTCACTGTGTCTTTGATGTGGGAGCTGAGCTTGGTTTCAATATTGCTGGATCTGAGAATGTAAAGCTTAAATATGAATAGATAACTAGTGTAATTAACCCATCCCTGGATAAGTATTTTCCATCAGTCATATCTGAACCAGAGAGATATTATGTTGCATCAGCTTTCATGCTTGCAGTTAATATCATTGCCCAGAAAGTTGTATTAAAGGAACAAACAGACTCTCGTGATGAAAATGAGTCTAGTGAAAAAACCTTTATATATTACGTGAATGATGGAGTGTATGAGTCATTTTAATTGAATCTTCTATGATCATATGTATGTGAAGTCTCTTCTGCAGAAGAGTCCCAGACCGTATGAAAAGTATGATTCATCCAGTATATGGTGACCAACATGTAGAATGCTACTGCTTGCCCAGGATGCCTTTGGGGGACTAGATGCTTTTTGAAAACATGGGTGCTTACAACACTGTTGCTGCTTCTACTTTCAATGGATTCCAGAGGCCGACTATCTACTATGTGTTGTCAGAGTTGGTATGGCAACAGATTCAGCAAGTCCAGAACCATGACTTTCTATGTAAAGTGGAGGAGCAGGATGTCAGCACTCTGCCTTTGTCTTGTGACTGGGAGAGTGAGATGAAACGTTATCCAGCAGCCTGTGCTTTGACTTGTATTAATGTGTATGTGCCATTCTTGTAGTTGTTGCTTTGAGCATAGCTTGAATAAAGGGATTGGAAGAAACCATTTAAATTAATTATTGCTAGTTTTGAAATGTCTGTAAGTTGAGTTGGCACCGATGGAACAATGTGGAAGACTAGGTGATGGGGATCACATTTATCTGTGCTCCTATAGAAACTATTTGAATATTGGTTTTATATGGATTTTTATTCAATTTTCAAACATGCTACTAAAGAGTGTCCCTCAGCTGCTGAGCAAGCATTTGTAACTTATACTTTGGCAGATGGGTCAGAAGCTTAGTGTTGTGACCTGTTTTTAAAACAAAGTACCTTGAAAATTAAAAAAAGAAAATTTAACCAAGTAGATAAAAGACTTGTATTAGAAATATTATAAGACACCGAAGAAAGAAATTGAAGAAGATACAAATAAATGAAAAAATGTACCATGTTCATGGATAGGGATAATTAACATCATTAAAAGGTTCATACTACTCAAAGCAGTCTATAAATTCAATGCAATTTCTAACAAAATACCAATGATATTTTTCATAGAACTAGAACAAATAATCCAAAAATTTATATGGAACCAGAAAAGACAACACATAGCCACAGCAATCTTGAGAAAGAAGAACCAAGGCAGTGGTATCGCATTACCTGATATCAAACTATACTAAAAGACAATAGTAATCAAAACAGCATGATACTGGCAAAATAAAAACAAAAGCAGACACATAGATCAATGGAGCTGAAGAGAGAGCCCACAAATAAGCCCATGTTTATATAGTCAATATTGAATGTAAACTGTAATTGATAAAAACAACAAAAACAGCTAATGTGACTTTTTCTTGATATTTATCTATAAGGAGTATGACACAAGCACACATTTTATTTTTATAATATTTGAGTTTGTTTTATTTTAAATAAACTAGATAATCTGAACTTCCTAAACTTCTTATTTGGTTTTTCTGCTCAAATAAGCTAATATCACTTCCACATAGAGTTTTAGATTAAAAATAAAAAATTATGTTCAACTAAATTGAATTATAAATCTAACAAGCTTTGTTATACCAACAGTAATTATGTTCTGTGATGTCATTTTATATATAATTTTCAAGGTCCTTAATTAACTTTAACACCTTGAATTAATGTTGAGACAAATAATAAATAATCTTTAGATATTTGTTTTTTCTTATTTGTACATGTTATAGAGTGGCCATTTCTTTGGGCTCTGTTAACTGATAGGGCCCAGTTTGCCAGTTTGATGTGGGAGTCCTTTTCCATGCTTGTGAGCTTTGGTAGACGAAAGCTCACAAACTGGCCATGGTGGATGTGGGGTTTTACAGTCTTGGAGCCCCTTCAAATCAAGACATGCTGCCCTAGCTCCTCCTCAGTGACAGAGAGCCACCTCACCTGAGGTCTGTGACTGTCTGAGCCACCTGGCAACTGAGTGAGGTGAGGGATCATGGCCCTTAGCAGTCAGCCAATGCAGAACCCCTCTCTCAACTCCAATCCTGGAGTTTTCTGCAGGGCTGACCAAGGTTTCAACTGGACTACATTGACTCCTCCCTCTGCCCAATCCTGCTTTGTCCCCCTCCTACCCAAGTGTTGGACCCCAAAACCACACACCCATCTCTGTCTCAGTAACTGCTTTCAGAAGCCCCCATGTTCGACACTGTTTGCTAAAGTGCCTTTATGGTGGTGGGCAATTCTCAGTCACTCACCTCCCAATTCATTCTGTGTAATCAAAGTTAATGGCTTTGGTTCTGTTAGATAATTACCACTGGTGATTGAGACTACACTAGGAGCAACAATGGCAAAAAAATATGGCAATGCATTCAATGGGATGTGCTTTGGTTTATTAAGGAGGAAAGAAAAAGATTTGTTTTGTCTAAAGTATTTGTTTACTCCAGAATGGGAAAGAAGGTTGTAAAACATAACAAGTAAAAAAAAAAAAAAAGTTATGGAAGGTTTGATGAAAGTTAACTTTATTTTTCAAACATCTGTAAATAATAAGTCTGAAAAAAAAGCAATGAAATGTGTTAAAACTTTGGCAAAATTTGATCATACTTAATGAATTTTTCCATAAGAAAAAATAAAAGCATATGAATTCTTCACTTCCAAATAGTATATTAATGCAAAGCTAAATTTTCTTTTCCTTTCTGTTAAAATAACAACTTGGTCTTGAGGTATTTAGTATGTTATTTAAAAATAATTGTGAATTTTCATAGGGATAATGCATCAAGTGGATAACTAACAACAACAATACTGAAAAATCTACATGTCAGAAAAATTAATAGAGTATGATTCCATTTATAAGTTCAAAGCCATAGAAAACTGAACAAAATGTATGTGATGTATGAGTAAATGTGTGTGTGCAGGTGTGTCCAGAAACCAGAGTTTACAACAACAGAAACGGAAAGGTGTGACAAGCTTGGCACTCAAAAGGGTTAGTCTTGGGGGCAGGAGTTCCCAGTGTGGAGACAAGGCTGAGCTAGTGGCCACATCTCTGGTGACACTCAGGCTTCCAAGTTCAACATGTTCAGGTCCCTTGGAAGCCAGGCCCTGCACGTGCTGGTGGAAAGGCCTCTCTGGTCTGGGATGGGCCTGGGCACTGTCAGCCAGCAATCACGAGGAAGAGAACAAGCAGGCTCAAGGTGACAGCTACTGATCTGCTCTGCCTTCCCAACTTCAGGCTGACTTTTTTGGGTCTCTCTCTCACCCAATGACATGCAGAGAGGGGATTCACAGAAACTCAGTTCTAGCTGAAGCAAGTGCACAATGTACCACCAAACAGTAATCTAATTCTCTAACAACATGCACTTTTGTTTTCATTTAACATTTCCTATTGACTAGGGTAATTTACAACCCTAATAGGGTAGATGTTAACTTGTAGGAAACTGATAGCAACATAAATTATTCTTGTTCAATGGCAATGTGATGAATTTTATCCTGGAGGCATGAAAATGGTCACTGTGCAACAGTAAAGATTCCAACCCAGAGGTCGCAGTTTTATTGCTCCGGACATTGAGTTTTATAAAATTTAGCAATTTTATTCCAATAATCTTTGAGTGAATAAAATGCTTTTAAAGCCAGTTCTATCATCCTGCTGTCTCCTTAATAATGAGTTAAATAAGTCCTTGGCATGTATTTATTATTAACAAACAAAAATAAATAATATAAATCAAAACCTCTTTAGAGTGGGTGCTGTTGCTTTCAAAAGCACTGGCTCCTTAGTCTCTAGACCTCTAGGGCTTCACACTCAGAGCCAGGGCTCTTACAAAGTGGCCAATATTACCAGCCCCCAATACTTCTTTGGATATCCAGCCTTGGTCCCATATGCTGCTACACAGGCTTCAGGCTTCCACATAGCCAGCTTCCAGGCTGTTTTGAGAGGATCTTCCATGCTTTGGAGTGCTCTCTCCTCCAGGCCTGGGATTCTTCCCAGTAGACCCAATGCGGGCCGCTGTCCATGGTACCAGGCTGTTGCTTTGGTTTGGTAGTGACACCTTATAACTGGTGAGGAACTGATCTCCTGACATAATCAAACGATTATTTGTACCTTGGGGGGATAATAGTTTTCTGACAATGGCTAAAGTGAGTCTGGAAACTGCACTGAAGCTATCATTATGATAAAATTCTTTCTGGAAACCAGTTATGGCCTATGGTAAGGTATAGCCCTTTCTTGAGGGATAAGAAACCACACCTGAGTTGACCTGAAAGTCCTCACAGGGTGAAAGAAGGTTGCAGGTAGCCCTGGAGCGCTGCCTGTGTGGCCTGTCTTTTTTTATCAGCAGAGTGCCGTAGGCCCAGGAGCAGAGGAAACTGGCCAGAGGGTGATGGCAGGCTCCCAGATGTCTTCAAGTTAGTTCTGGTCCAAGGTGACTTGACAGTGAGAAGCCTTTACAAATTACAGTGATACCTCAGCTAACGAAGATAATTCATTCTGGAATCACATTCGTTAGCCAAAATCTTCATTAGCTGAAACATGATTTCCTGTAGGTTTCTATAGAAAATCATTTAATTCATTCTGGATACTGCCCACTATTTAAAGATAAGTTTTATAAAATAGTAAAAAGCACACTATAAAAGGGCAAAAACTCACCAAAGGTTGAAATGAACAGCTACCCAATGGATGAAGGAGAATGGAAAGTAGAATGAAAAACTGACGATCTTTACACTATTACAGTACAACGTCATCAAATCTGAAGCAGCTTATGTTATCAGGCATCTCACTTCTCACTGTCTCGAATGTAAACAACCCAGTCAAGTTGGTGGGTATCCCCTGTGTGATGTGATCAGCTCATTTCTTTGTCACACACATACAAACGGAAAAGATAAGCTTCTGGAATACCTTAACCATTCACATTTGCTGCTTTATGTTAGTGCGCATATCCACTAAAACATTTAATAGCTGAATCCGAAAACAGTGAAAAAAATCTTCATTAGCAGAAAATTCGTTAGCATGGTCACTCATTAGCCAAGGTCACTGTACTCTGTCCTTATTCCTGGGCCATGTCCAAGGTAACTCCTTGTCCCTCAAAGTTCCCATCCAAGCACCATTTTTGATTTTATTATTTTGTTCCTTAGACTCTGCTGTTACGCTCTCCTGCCCCTCTGACGGCAGCATCCCTGTCAAGACTTCCTCAATATCCACTTCTCCTGGGGCAAATCCGATCAGGCCACTGGCCTCCTGAAAACTGGTCCTTGATTCCCACAGGTATGCAGGCCTCAGTCTTTAGTGCAATGAGGCCCTCCATGCACTGGTTGCTATAGATGTGCCTGCATGCTATAATTTCTGTCAGCATAGCCATGGATGTTTCCCACCTGCAGGCCAAGTTCCACCCAACTACCACCCCCCAAAGCTGGTGTGCCCTGCTTCACTTCCCAGTATTCCCTCACCATGCCACCGCTGCTTGGAATGGACTGTCTGGCCCACGGTCCCCAAAGGCCAACACCCACTGAACTTGACCTCATTCTATTTCATAACCAAACTGGACCTTTCTCATCTTTGAACCATCGGCATCCAGCATACAGCATGATCTATGGAAAACAATCCCAAATATGTTGAATAAACAAACAAATTGAATCTAGTCTAAGCCTGTCATTGTACAACAGGAAAAAAAGGAGTTGTAAAGAAGTAACAGTGACTTCCCTGAGGTCTTGCAACCAGTTAGTGACAATGCTAGGATGAAATCCCAAATCTCTTGGGGCCACTCAGAACTCCCAATGGCTTCTGGGATCAAGCTGAACCTGACTATCAAAGTTACAAGTGGGTGCACTGGGCTCCATGGGTGGGAGAACTGTAGAGTAAATATTAACCATGACACAGGGTAAAGCCTGACTGAGGTGAGGTGCTGGGTCCCCACCCACAGGCCCTCCCTGCGCCTCCTTCTGGGTGGTAACATAGACAGAATCTTTTCCACACTGCAGGGCACATGACAGAGCTCACTACCTGAAAGATAAAAGGAAGGGAATGAGGAGATGAAACAAATACAGTAACAGTTAACTTATCGCAAAAACAAAAATGTTTGCCTTCCCAAAGTGGGTCCCTCATTTTGTTTTTGGCCAAAGGCTGCAGACTCTCTTCCAATGGCAGGGCAAGGACTCTTTCCCTGGGAGAGGTCTGGACCACATGGACTCGGCTGTTTTTCAGAGCCAGGGTTCAGTTCTCTGCTGCACAGACAGGCAAAGTATTAACACACTTTGGAGAGGAAACAGTCTGATCCCATGGCCAGGTGATCCCCATTCCTGGCTGCGTGGTTTCCACAAAGAGATCCAAGGAACTCATAACCAGACTTGATGATTGTTCTTTGCTCCTATAGAACAACTGCACATCTCCTGAACTTCTAGGATCTATTTTGGAGAATTTTTCCCAGTTAGGTGCATTTTCGCCAGCAGGTAGCTCACTTTCTGCTGTAGCCCCATGCATCATAAGCCAACAGTAATGTTCCAGTTTCAGGGCTCCAGCTCGCCACTGACAACCAGCACTACAAGGATGACCTTGCTGTAGATGAGAGAGCTTAAGGGATGGTGCCTCCTAGCAAATGGAATGCACATAAATATGAATTCAAACCTCTTTTCTAGACATGCTAAATCATGTTCTCTTTGCCAGCTAGAATGAAAGTGGTGATATGCTGAGGGCAGAACGTCCAGCTCAAGTAGCCAGGAGTCCAATCACTGATGTCACCTGCTGCTAACAAGCTCTGTGTCTTTCCTGGGAGGTAATTTTGTACCAAGAAAGAACCAGCTTCAGGAAGGCAGGCCATCCTTCAAGGAACGGTGCTAAGAGACCTGGAGTAAGAATGTGAAAACTTGGGTACTAGTCTTGGCTATGCTCCTTCACATTGTGCAGTTGGAGCAGGTCACTTAATCATGTGCTCAGTTTCCTTATCTGGGAAATGGAAATAATAATACTTGCTCTTCCTATTTTGCAAGATTACTCAACTCAAAGGATTATTTTCTTAGCCAATACTACCAACAGTTTTCAGTCGTTCATGGATTTACTACTACTTAAGTAACCTTTCTAATTTTTCCCTCTTAATGTATTTTAGTCCTTGAGTCATTGAAAAAAACACCAGTTTGCCCTTTCCAAAATAAAATCACTTCCTGCTAAAAAGCACTCCCTACTTAATGCCACTAAACTGAACACTTAAAAATGGTTAAAATGGTAAATTTTGTTTTTTTTTATTTCATCACATGCATACAAAAAGCACCCCCTACTCCCTCATTCAAACCTTGAATATCCCTCTCACTCTTACACACCTATTGGTGTTATTCAGTGGCCAGCTCAGGTCCCACCCTCTCGAGGTGCCTCTCCTGACCTAAACCTGTTCACAAGGTGCTGCTTTCCTCCCCTCTCATCAGGTCACCTGTCACCCAGTAGCTATAACAATTGATGGCATTGTGCCTCCACAACAGGATTGTCATCACCAGAATTCAAAGAACAAGACTGGTAGTGCAATGGCCAACACCATATCTTGTTTTTCGGCTGGCTTATTTCTCTGTCCACAGTAAAGGGAGTTAGGTGACTCCTTAGTAGGCATATTTCACCATTTAGTTCCTCACAGTGTGAGTTTTACTCACTGTATCCTTTTGATGTCCATATTCATTTCTATTGTCATAAGAAGCTACTGCAAGGGAATTACATCAGGGAGTTGGCAGAATAGGAAACTCCAGACCTCATTTCCCCACAGAGATACCAACTGAACAACAATATATGGTCCAAAAAGTCTTTATGAGAACTGCAGACCCACTTCAGAAGTTCCAGTATATGAGACAGCCTAAAAGATAAGAATAAATAACTTAAAATGGGTAAGAAAAACTGTTTAATTTCAATCTCAACAGCCCTTTCCCCCCAAACAGCACACCCTAGTACAATTAGGAGAAAGCACCCAGCATGCAGCTTCTCCCACAGGAGGGGAAGGCAAGAGGGGGAATATGTGTCCATCATTCCAGTTTTTCAGAGGGATTGGTTTCTGTCTCTCCTGATTCAGAACACTGACAGAACAAGCACACTTTGGAATCCCCAGGGGACAAAGAGCACAGAAGCTTCCTGCAGCTCCAGAAAACTTTCAGTACCACAGACAGACACCACAGCAGCAAGAGATTATGAGCTTCTGACAAAGAAAGCAGTGAACCTCTGATTGGGAGATTACCATAGAAGCCCAGAGAAAACATATCCCCAGAAAAGGTTTGAGAG